>NW_027039740.1:81935-94639 GCF_034236695.1 Oncorhynchus nerka | reverse complement strand
AATATTAACTAAATATGCTGGTTTAAAAATATATACTTGTGTATTGATTTTAAAGAAAGGCATTGATGTTTATGGTTAGGTACATTGGTGCAACGACAGTGTCCTGTGCTTGTTAAATCATCACCCGTTTGTCGAAGCAGGCTGTGATTCAATGAGAAATTAACAGGCACCGCATCGATTATATGCAACGCAGCACATGCTAGATAAACTAGTAATATCATCAACCATGTGTAGTTAACCTGTTGGTACTAGGGGGCAGTATTTTCATTTTTGGAAAAATAATGTTCCCAAATTAAACGGGATATTTGGTCAGGACAAGATGCTAGAATATGAATATAATTGACAGCTTAGGATAGAAAACACTCTAAAGTTTCCAAAACTGTACAAATATTGTCTGAGTATAACAGAACTGATGTTACAGGCGAAAGCCTGAGAAAAATCCAATCCAGAAGTGACTCATCTTTTGAAAGCCCTGCATTCCGATGCGTCCCTATTGAGCCGTGAATGCCCTATCAACCAGATTATGCTTTCTACGTATTCCCCAAGGTGTCTACAGCATTGTGACGTAGTTTTACGCATTTATGTTGAAGAATACCCGTAGGCGGCTTCATTGCGCAAGTGGTCACCTGATGCTCCCAGAGAAATTCTCGCGTAAAATAAAGAAGTAGCCATTATTCCAATCGCTTCTACTGAGAAACCAATTGTCCTGGTTGATATATTATCGAATAGATATTTGAAAAACACCTTGAGGATTGATTATAAACAACGTCTGCCATGTTTCTGTCGATATTATGGAGCTAATTTGGAATATTTTCCGGCGTTGTCGTGACCACAATTTCCGGTCGATTTCTCAGCCAAACGTGAAGAACAAACGGAGCTATTTCACCAACAAAAATAATATTTTGCGAAAAAATGAACTTTGGCTATCTACCTGGGAGTCTCGTGAGTGAAAACATCCGAAGTTCATCAAAGGTAAACGATTTAATTTGATTGCTTTTCTGATTTTCGTGACAAGGTTGCCTGCTGCTAGCAAGGCATAATGTTATGCTAGGCTATCGATAAACATACACAAATGCTTGTCTAGCTTTGGCTGTAAAGCATATTTTGAAAATCTGAGATGACAGGGTAATTAACAAAAGGCTAAGCGGTGTTCCAATATATTTAACTTGTGATTTTCATGAATAGGAAGATTTTCTAGGAAGATTTATGTCCGTTGTGTTATGCTAATTAGTGTCAGATGATGGCTGCAGTGTGTGTGTGTGTGTGTGGGTGTGTGTGTGTGTGTGTGTACACATGCTGTTGTGGTATAGGCTGCAGTGTGTGTGTGTGTGCGTGTACACATACTGTTGTGGTACAGGCTGCAGTGTGTGTGTGTGTGCGTGTACACATACTGTTGTGGTACAGGCTGCAGTGTGTGTGTGTGTGCGTGTACACATACTGTTGTGGTACAGGCTGCAGGATGTGTGTGTGCAGCGTAGCCTAGTGGTTAGAGCGTTGGACTAATAACCGAAGGTTACAGTTCATACCCCAGCCGACAAGGTACAAATTGTCAGTCCTTGCCCTGAACAGGCAGTTAAACCCACTGTTCCTAGTCAGCTATTGAAAATAAGAATTTGTTCTTAATTGACTTGCCTGGTTAAATAAAGGTTAAAAATAAAAAAATAAAATTAAAAAGATACTGTTGTGGTACAGGGGCTGCAGGGTGTGTACATACTGTTGTGGTACTGCGCGTGTGTGTGTGCATACTGTTGTGGTACAGGCTGCAGGGTGTGTATATTGTCGTGGTGCAGGCTGTAAAAGAGGTACTGTCGCGGCATGAAGGCAGGGGCGTGTGTGTGTACATACTGTTGTGGTACATGTGGGTGTGTGTGTGTGTACATACTGTTGTGGTACTGTGTGTGTGCATACTGTTGTGGTACAGGCTGCAGGGTGTGGTGTGTGTATATTGTCATGAGCAGGCTGCAGTGTGTGTATATATTGTCGGGTACAGGCTGCAGTGTGTGTGTGTGTATACACATACTGTTGTGGTACAGGCTGCAGTGTGTGTGTGTGTGTGTGTGTGTACACATACTGTTGTGGTACAGGCTGCAGGGGTGTGTGTATATTGTCGTGTACAGGAATGCAGGGTCCGCGTGGTACATACTGTCGTGGTACAGGCTGCAGAGTCCATCGCTCCAGTAGCAGAGCCGTCTTGTTTGATCGCTGGGTCACTGATGGGGTCACTAGGGGGACTCTCTGCCTCCATAGCAACAGTCTGGCAGCAGCATCACCTCCACCATGATGGGAGTACTGTTCTTCAATAACACACACACACTCCGGGAGCGCACACGCCGCGCCTCTGCACACACTTGAACACACACATACAGGGAGGTAAGTGTGTGTGTGTTAGCTGAGGCAGTGTGTTACTTGGTGGAGCAGTGCAAAAAGGAAAGTGTGTGTGTGTTAGCTGGGGAAGTGTGTGTTACCTGTGTGTGTATGTTTGTGGGACATTACCTGTGGCAGTTTGTCGCTGCACCCGTGCCTGTGTAGAGGCGGCAGGCGAGACTTTGCAGGGGGCAGTGCAGCCCTCTGTGCGACTCCTTCACAGAACATTCTGGGGTCCGCTCCCTCAGTGATCAACAGGGTCAGGAACACCAGGAAGTCCTCAGCATCGTACTCAAAGAACTCCTCCGTCACCACATCTGGAAGAAGGGGAAAAGAAAACACTGGTCAGATACATTCTGACGGGGATACATTTCAAGTTACACATTTCAAGCAAGAACACGCATTCAGAGATCATCTGTTCTCTTGTAGAGTAGGATAATATGCTACAACACCCTGGCCCAGACTAACCACTAAACACAGACAGGAAGGGAGGAAGGACAACACTATTCCTGTTCTGGGGATCATTTTAGAATCTCCACGTCAGCTGGAGCACAGAACAACACCAGACAGAAAAAGAACTGTGTGTTCTGCTGTAGTGTCTGTCCGGTCAGGGTTGGTTAGGGGTGGAGCAAAGTCAGACAGAAAAAGAACTGTGTGTTCTGCTGTAGTCTGTCCGGTCAGGGTTGGGTTAGGGTGGAGCAACAGTCAGGACAGAAAAAGAACTGTGTGTTCTGCTGTAGTGTCTGTCTGGTCAGGGTTGGGTTAGGGGTGGAGCAACAGTCAGACAGAAAAGAACTGTGTGTTCTGCTGCAGTGTCTGTCCGGTCAGGGTTGGGTTAGGTGGAGCAACAGTCAGACAGAAAAAGAACTGTGTGTTCTGGCTGCAGTGTCTGGTCCGGGTCAGGTCAGGGTTAGGGTGGAGCAACAGTCAGACAGAAAATAACTGTGTGTTCTGCTGTAGTGTCTGTCCGGTCAGGTTTGGGTTAGGGTGGAGCAACAGTCAGACAGAAAAGAACTGTGTGTTCTGCTGTAGTGTCTGTCCGGTCAGGGTTGGGTTAGGGTGGGCAACAGTCAGACAGAAAAAGAACTGTGTGTTCTGCTGTAGTGTCTGTCCGGTCAGGGTTGGGTTAGGGTGGAGCAACAGTCAGACAGAAAAGAACTGTGTGTTCTGCTGTAGTGTCTGTCCGGTCAGGGTTGGGTTAGGGTGGAGCAACAGTCAGACAGAAAAAGAACTGTGTGTTCTGCTGTAGTGTCTGTCCGGTCAGGGTTGGGTTAGGGTGGAGCAACAGTCAGACAGAAAAAGAACTGTGTGTTCTGCTGTAGTGTCTGTCCGGTCAGGGTTGGGTTAGGGTGGAGCAACAGTCAGACAGAAAAAAAGAACTGTGTGTTCTGCTGTAGTGTCTGTCCGGTCAGGGTTGGGTTAGGGGTGGAGCAACAGTCAGACAGAAAAAGAACTGTGTGTTCTGCTGTAGTGTCTGTCCGGTCAGGTTTGGGTTAGGTGGAGCAACAGTCAGACAGAAAAAGAACTGTGTGTTCTGCTGTAGTGTCTGTCCGGTCAGGGTTGGGTTAGGGTGGAGCAACAGTCAGACAGAAAAAGAACTGTGTGTTCTGCTGTAGTGTCTGTCCGGTCAGGGTTGGGTTTGGGTGGAGCAACAGTCAGAAAGGTTATGTTCAAACAGAGCCCTGTCCTCCCTACAACCCAGCTCTAACAAAGAGCCTCTCAGCTGGCTCTGGGGGTCGCTGTGTGTCTAGTTTGTCTCTGTGTGTGTGTGTGTGTGTGTGTGTGTGTGTGTGTGTGTGTGTGTGTGTGTGTGTATATATATATATAATATATATACACACACACACACACACACAGGGGCAAAAAAGTATTTAGTCAGCCACCAATGTGCAAGTTCTCCCACTTAAAAAGATGAGGCCTGTAATTTTCATCATAGGTACACTTCAACTATGACAGACAAAATGAGAAAAAAAATCCAGAAAATCACATTGTAGGATTTTTTATGAATTTATTTGCAAATTGTATGTATGTATGTATGTATGTATGTATGTATGTATGTATGTATGTATGTATGTATGTATGTATGTATGTATGTGTGTTTGTTTGTGTCAGGCAGTCACACACATTCTTCCAGGGAACTCCTCCCACGTGCTCAGAGCTGCTCTCTGCACATGGAGAGAGAACAGTCAACACAGACACAGAGTGGGAGAGAGACAGAAACAGCACAGATAACATGGATCAGGGGAGGGGGCTGCAGTCAGCTGTAGGCTGAGACTTGGAGAGGGGTCAGGGGAGAGAAACCCAGCTTTGACTGGCTAATGGCTATAGGACAGGTGAGAGTGAGAAGGGAGAGGAGCAGCCTATAGGACTTCCTATACAGTGATCTGCTCTGTTAACCCTCTGCTCCCTCCAAGTAGAGTAGGCTAAATGTAAAGATCTGGCAGGAGGGAAAGAGAAGGAAACAAAGGAGGAAACAAAGGAGGGAGAATAAGGAGGAAAGAGAGAGATCTTCCGTTCCAGTGGGATAGGCCAGAGAAATATGGGACATGGCTGCTCTGGTGTCAGCTTTCTGTTTTTAGTGTGTATATCGTGTGAGTATTTGTGTATCGTGTGAGTATGTGTGTATCGTGTGAGAATGTGTATTAGAGGTTGACCGATTAATCGAATAGCCAATTAATTAGGGCGATTTCAAGTTTTCATAACAATCGCAAAATCTGTATTTTTGAAGCGCCATTTTGCAAATAAAATTTAAAAAATGTATCCTTTATTTAACTAGGCAAGTCAGTTGAACACATTCTTATTTTCAATGGCGGCCCAGGAACGGTGGGTTAACTGCCACGTTCAGGGCAGAACGACAGATTTTCACCTTGTCAGTTTGGGGATTCAATCTTGCAACTTTACAGTTAACTAGTCCAACACAATAACGACCTGCCTCTCTCTCGTTGCACTCCACAAGGAGACTGCCTGTTACGCGAATGCAGTAAGCCAAGGTAAGTTGCTGGCTAGCATTAAACTTCTCTTATAAAAAAACAATCAATCATAATCACTAGTTAACTGCACATGGTTGATGATATTACTAGATATTGTCTAGCGTGTCCTGCGTTGCATATAATCTGACTGAGCATCAAATAGCTAGGTATCTGACTGAGCGGTGGTAGGCAGAAGCAAGCGCCAGAACATTAATTCAAACAGCACTTTCGTGCGTTTTGCCAGCAGCTCTTCGTTGTGCGTCAAGCATTGCGCTGTTTATGACTTCAAGCCTATCAACTCCCGAGATGAGGCTGGTGTAACCGAAGTGAAATGGCTAGATAGTTAGCGCACGCTAATAGTGTTTCAAACGTCACTCGCTCTGAGCCTTCTAGTAGTTGTTCCCCTTCTCTGCATGGGTAACGCTGCTTCGATGGTGGCTGTTGTCGTTGTGTTGCTGGTTGAGCCCAGGAGGAGCGAGGAGGGACGGAAGCTACTGTTACACTGGCAATACTAAAGTTCCTATAAGAACATCCAATAGTCAAAGGTTAATGAAATACTAATGGTATAAAGGGAAATAGTTGTATAATTCCTATTATAACTACAACCTAAAACTTCATACCTGGGAATATTGAAGACTCATGTTAAAAGGAACCACCATCTTTCATATGTTCTCATGTTCTGAGCAAGGAACTGAAACTTTAGCTTTCTTACATAGCACATATTGCACTTTTACTTTCTTCACCAACAATTTGTTTTTGCATTATTTAAACCAAATTGAACATGTTTCATTATTTACTTGAGGCTAAATTGATTTTATTGATGCATTATATTAAGTTAAAATAAGTGTTCATTCAGTGTTTTTGTAATTGTCATTATTACAAACAACAACAAAATTGACCGATTATTCGGTATCGGCCTTTTTGGTCCTTCAATAATCGGTATCGGTGTTGAAAAATCATAATCGTTCGACCTCTAGTGGGTATCGTGTGAGAATTTGTAAGTCGCTCTGGATAAGAGCGTCTGCTAAATGACTTAAATGTAAATGTAAATGTAGAATGTGTACAGCGAGTGTGTATTATGTAAGAGGAGAGGTTTATGAAGAGCGGACTGACTGCAGAGCAGCACGCAGGTCTTATTAATAGAACTACTGCTGCTGTCCTGGAGAGGAGCCCACTGATCAGCTGGCCTAGTACAAACACACCCGTCACAGGGTGTGGAAAACATCCCCCAGGGTGCTGGATTCGTACAGGGGAGGGGGTGGGAGTGTGTGTGTAGTTAATAGATAATGTAGTCATGTTTAGGTCTGCTGTATAGTGCTATAGTACAAAAGAATACTGCTGTTGTTTTTAGGCCTCAGCTAGAAGACAAGCTGATTAACTCATGGGCTAACACACTTTCTCTCTCCTTCTGGACACACACACACTTTCTCTCTCCTTCTGGACACACACACACTTTCTCTCCCTCTTTGCTGAATCTCAGGTTCTCACAGTAGAGAAACAGATGGCACAAGTATAACTGATGATACATAAGTACTGAGAGGGGAGATCATGTCTGTATCATCAAGGCTGCTATCAGTTCAGTTGTAATACAATTTTTTTTTCTGTTTCCAAACCAAGGCCAGATCATTATGAACCCTCTCCTGGCCATCAATACCTAGTTGACATTGTTGACCCCTGGTTAGTCTAGTAGGGACAGTATCTAACCTGGAGGAGAGGTGGTGTGTGGCTACTATCTAGTAATGTGCCATCTGTGGTCTGATGGGGGGGACCCTCCCTCGAGCCCTGCCTCTTTCTCTCTGCGTCTCTCCACACACACATACACATTTTCAAGAATCAATTCATGAAACACAGAGTCTGTATTAACACACACAGTGAGTGGATATATTAGTTGTGGTAGGCATTAGTGTGAGATTAGACAGTTTCTCCATGGTAAATCTGATTACTGTTACTGCAGGGCAGGCCCCTCTGGGATAATATAACTACACTACAACCTCAGCACAACCATACCCCCACTAACACCAACCAGCATTAACCATACCCCACTGGCAACCAGACAACCATACCCCCCACCCTAACACCCAACCAGCATTAACCATACCCCCACTAACACCATAGCATTAACCATACCCCCACTAACGCAACCAGCATTAACCATACCTCCCCACTAACACCAACCAGCATTAACCATACCCCCATTAACACCAACCAGCATTAACCATACCCCCACTAACACCAACCAGCATTAACCATACCCCCACTAACACCAGCCAAGCCTAACCATACCCCCATTAACACCAACCAGCATTAACCATACCCCCACTAACACCAATAGCATTAACCATACCCCACTAACACCAACCAGAATTAACCACACCCCCATTAACACCAACCAGAATTAACCACATCCCCACTAACACCAAACTAGGAATTAACCACATCCCCCACTAACACCAACCAGCATTAACCATGATTAAATCCTCAAAATAGTTAGAATGAATCTAAAATAACTCTAGAAATGTGTCATTCATTGTGATGATTTTACATCTAACTAAATGTTTGGTGCAGTATTCTCAATGAAAACGAGTCTCATTGAAAAATCAACCAAGATTTATTGAAGAATCCCTACTGGTGACCAATCCCTGACGAAGGGAATAGACTTTGGCTTTCGAACTTCAGCTTGCCTCTAGAAAGAATGTGTGCCCGAACAACCGAAAATAAGTTAAAAACGAACAAAAACATCACAAAATGTTTGTCATATTATATGCACAAACTTTTCTGAACTGTTAAGTCTGGGAGGCATGCGAACACCGTAACACAAATACCCCCACTACCTACAGGTTTCCCCTAGGATTGTTTTCAAGTTAGCGGGGGATGGGGTGTCGTAGTGGGCGTTGGTGTGCAGCCTCCTACCAGCATCTTTAAAGGCCTCCTCTTGGCAGAAGAGACCAAATTCCTCTGTTTTAAATGTAATTTCTGCAATTCTACAAATTTTGCCATGGTTTATGCCATCTGAGTGACTCAAAAATTATGGAGCCCCATGCCATGAATCATTTTATTTTTGGTGATCGTTCTCAAAGATGATCTCGTTTAAAAATATATAAATTCATATTTTCTACAAACTTTATATCTTTAGTCTTTTAAGTTCACTGAAAACGTTTTAGCATAAAAAAAATGCATAAAATAATAAGTAATCATATTTTTTGGGAGTGGTCGGCAACGATTAGCAGTGGCGGCACGCAATGAAAACACACATACAGCCCTGAGGTTCCTCTCCTACTCTGGTCATAGTGCACATCTATTTTGCATGGGGACAAAGGGTTGCCCTGGCAACACACAGATCATGTTAAGGTCCTGTTGCGGGGGATTCTGTGCTGGAATGAGTTGGGTCTGTGTGTGTGAGTTTCCATCTGTGTGTGTGTTTCCAGTGGCATGTCATCTATGACATGACTGTCTGTCACTGTGTGTGTGTGTGTGTGTGTGTGTGTGTGTTCTTACAGACTATTTGTTCTCCATGAGGCTCAGTGATTGAAACAGATAGAAGTCCAGCCCACTCTACAGGAGCTCTGATTTAAGTTACAAAAACACTAAGTAGCCTACACTGTAGCAGCAAGCAAACAGAAAAGTGTTGTCAATACAAAGATGCAGTTTCCTGTTCCATGTGAAGTTGGCCTGCCCTGAAATCACATGTAGGAACAATAAAGAGAATAGAGTTTGAAGTTGAGCCATGTTCAATTCACAGTTTCCTGAGAGCTCTCTCTTTGTTCCCTTTATCTACCCCCACCCTCTCTTTACACAAAGGGGCAGATTCACAGCACACATAGCAACACACAGATGCCTTCTGATTGGCTTAGAGGGTTGGGTACAGTTTTCTCTTTCTGCTACTGTGAACTCAGCTGCTCCGACTGCTATTGTCTGGAACTCTCATACACACCAGGCCCAACGGACACACACATCTCAAACCCTCATTACTAGCTGCTGCAACAGAAGGGCTTTCACACACACACCAGATTAAGCTTTTACTTGAGCCCAACTGCTAATTTAAAACACTACCACTAGTGACGAGTCTAACGAGAGCATTCAGCCTAGCTAAAGCTTTTAATCATGGTCCTGTGTGGACTGGGGTCAGCTCTGAAGGCCTAGATGTTTACCATTACAGGTGACCCTGACCAGACTAGTCCTGATCATGCCCTCACTAGCCTGGGTGTAAAGGCCTCCAGAGCCAGTGCTCTCTCTCTGCAGAAGCCCACTCTTTTGTCCCACTAATACTGATTACGTAACTGGCAGAGTGCCCGGCACAGCACAGGGTAGGACAGCCGGGTAGTACTCGCCGCTGTGTACCCACTATGGCCTCAACAGCGGACTCTGAGCACAACTACACTTTACTCTGTAGACTGATAGTCTGTGCTCTGCCCTTTAACCTAGGTTTTGAGGAGTTTACAGCCTTCCCCAATCAGCCACATGTTAGAGAATTCAGATTGTGTGTGTGTGTGTTTTGCACTCAGCTGGTCTCTCCTGCTGGCTGAGCCGGGTCTATCTGGCCTTGGTTGAATGTGCGCATGCATATGCGAACCCACAAACACACCCCTCTGACCTACAGCGCTCAGGAGATTACATTTCTGACACAGAGGACAAATTGAGCAACGTCAACAACGCTCCAAAGGCCATGGGAAGTGTGGCAGTCAAGACTTTTTAAAGTGCTGAACTGAACTGGAGCTGGCCAGCCATGGCCTAATATATCTCTGTAGGACTGACTGACCTAGCCAGGTCATGGGTGGTTCTTCTCTGCAATAGATAGAGGTCAGGCGACTGACGACTCTGACATGTCGAACCCTCTATCTGGCTATGAAAAGCCAACTGACATTAACTCCTGAGGTGTTGACCTCTTGCACCCTCTATAACCATTGTGATTATTATTTGACCCTGCTGGTCTTCTATGAACGTTGGAAACATCTTGAAGAACGATCTCGCCTTAATGACCATGCACTCCTAGAATCTCCACCCGGCACAGCCAGAAGAGGACTGGCTACCTCTTAGAGCCTGGTTCCTGCCTTTCTAGATAGTTTTTCCTAGCCACCGTGCCACTACATCCGCATTGCTTGCTCTCTGGGGCATTCGGCTGGGTTTCTGTATAAGCACTTTGTGACAACTGCTGTTGTAAAAAGGGCTCTATAAAAACCTTTGATTGATATCTATCTAGACTGGCGGCCACTTGCCAAACTAGTTGTGCTTTAACCAATTCCTCTGTTGCTGGTTATCGTGTAGAGGCCAGCGTTAGATACAGGCCAGAGGCTACTGATAGTCGTCTATGCTCCACAATGTATTCAAACCTACATAGTGTCAATAGACAGCTCTCTTTCCAGATGCCTTTAAACAGGGGCACAGCACAGGCAGACCAATCATCTGGTTAGGAGTTGACCTTGTTACTAAAATAAAGCAACAGAACAAGCAGCAAGCTGACTAACCATGTGGGAGTTCATCTCAGATATAGCAACAGCATGTGAGTGAGAGAAGGCAACCATGCGTGGTGGTGGGCGGCCATGTTTAGAACAGTAAAGCTGTTGGCTGACTTTTGGAGGGAGGTGTGTTGTTGTTGGCCAAGAGGAATCTGACCCAGCAAGGGGACAACTCAGTTCCAACTATGGGATGTGTGTGAAATTGTCAATAGTCTGCTACTGTTACTTTCCTCTAGTCGTCTCCTCTAAAGTGGTTTCCTCATCTTGTCCCCTCTTCTTGATCTGCACTGATCTGATTCTGAACACAGGTCTTCTTCAATCAGTGAGGAAGGAGAGAGAAGATGAGAGGAAGCCAATGTAAACTATTGACATGCAGCCCATATCACAGGAGAGAGGAGAGGAAGCAAATATAGAATTTTGACATGCAGCCCATATCACAGAGCATCACAGAGCCAGGGAAGGCATAGAGAGTGGTGCGCTCTGCTAATCCTTCCCCCTGCCAGGAGGAAACTGAGCGGGCCAGATGGTTCCTACTGTTCCTGCTGAGGTGGCTGCCGGTTGGCTGAGCGCAACCATGGGGGAGGAGCCACAGGGGCACAGGAAGTGACGTGCACACAGGAGCTGATGATGTCACTAACACAGAACCGGTCGGGTCAACACACTTACGTCCCATGCTGGTTCTGAGAAAGAGCAACCACTGAGCCTGAGTGTGTGTGTCAGGCATGAGCCCGAGCGACCACTAAGATTGTGTGTGTGTGTGTGTGTGTGTCAGGCCAGCGTGAGCCAGATAAGACCACCACAGTTACATAAGAGCATTACTGGGAGGACTGGTTGGAGCCGAATCACACGCTGAACTGGAACTGAACTACAGTACCGGCCAACACAGGAACCTGTCAGAGCACTTCAATGTTGGTTACATACGGCACCTTTAATAATAACAGGTTTATTATTGTTGACAAAAGAATAACAATAGGCATGTTTTGGAGCCCAGAGGTCTACAAAGACAGTCAGCGTGACACATCCAGCACGTAAAAACACAACAGACATCCCAGTGAACAGACGTGACTGACCCTTTCTGTGAGAACAAAAACACCTGTCGCTGTACCTGCCTGTCATTCTGTCTGGTTAGTGAAATAACATTACGCCTGTCCTTTTGTACCCGCCTGTGTGTATGGTGAATAACAAAACACCTGTTGTAGGTGAATCACTGCAAGAAGGTTGGCATAATAGTCAGATTGACTGTCTGATTGTTCTGTCGGGCCTGGCTGTCGGTGAGAGTTCCCTCAACTCTGTGCTCTACTGGCTGTTCGGGGCCTTGGGGGATGGGCTAATTAAGCAATAAGGCCAGAGGGGGTGTGGTATATGGACAATAGGGCTGCTCTTATGCGTGCCGCAACGCGGAGTGTTAGGACACGGTCCATAGCCATGCTATATTGGCCATTATTCACAAACCCCAGAGGTGCCTTATTGCTATTATAAACTGGTTACCAACGTAATTGGTATTAACAGCTTCTACCCCCAAGCCATAAGACTCCTGCACAGCTAATCAAAGGGCTACCCAGACCCCTCTTTAAGCTGCTACTACTCTCTGTTTATCATCTATGCATAGTCACTTTAACTCTACCTACATGTTCATCCTCGACTAACCGGTGCCCCCGCACATTGACTCTCTACCGGTACTCCCTGTATATGGTAGGGCAGGTAACCTAGTGGTTAGAGCATCGAGCCAGTAACTGAAAGGTTGCTAGATCGAATCCCTGAGCTGACAAGGTAAAAATCTGTTGTTCTTCCCCTGATCAAGGCAGTTAACCCACAAATTACAGGCCTCTCATCTTTTTAAGTGGTAGAACTTGCACAATTGGTGGCTGACTAAATACTTTTTTGCCCCACTGTGTATATATATAGCCTCACTATTGTT
>NW_027039740.1:76109-81435 GCF_034236695.1 Oncorhynchus nerka | reverse complement strand
ATATGGAAGCACACACACACACACACACACACACAGCCTGTCTAGTTCTACAATGTAACTACTGTCGTCTGCATGGCTATTCCCATTGAACTGTATGGCCCGTGGAGATTGAATGGAAGAAAGTAACCACGAAGGCTAAAGCTAAAGATCACCCAGACTCACTTATCATGTCAGGATCCACTGTAACAGGGCCTGTTGTAAGAAGGAATGCTACTACTGAGAAATAAGATGAGCTTCAAGCTGCTAAACTGAGTTCACTGACCACACACACACACACGCAGACACACACACACACACACACACACACTGAGAAATGAGATGAGCTTCAAGCTGCTAAACTGAGTTCACTGACCACACACACACACACACACACACACACACACACACACACACACACACACACATAGACCAGATAAGTGCTGTCCCACCCATATACACACACAAGTTTCTTTGTAGGTTTATTAGACTTTGCTCATTGTCATTACACGAGTTTGCACCAAACAACAGACACTGTGTGGAGCTAGGCGGCAGGGACACAATATTATGAACAAGAGGCATGTGTCTCAAATCACACCCTAATCCCTATATAGTGCACTTCATCACACCATATTCCCTACCTAATGCACTACATCACATATTTGGAATAGGATTTAATTTGAGATGGAGTTCAGAACAAGCTCTCTGCCCCTGCCCCTGGCAGGCCTGCTGCCCCACCCAGACCCCATCCATCCCATTGCTAACCCCCCCAACTCCACCCACCTCACTCTGTGTGTCAGACAGTAAAGTGACTCAGATCAGTCCTTAGAGACCAACTGTTTTATATATCTGATGTATTCCAGCTCTAACTCCCCTGATTCAACTAGTCACGGGCTTCATGATTAGTTGACTTAGTTGAAAGAGGAGTGCACGTGTTGGAATAGACCTAATATGTGAAATGGTTGGTGGTCTGATACCTGATTCACACATTTGTAACCAGGCCACCACAGTACAGCTCGGCTTGGCCCTATAGTATGAATCAGGCACCAGAGGACTGGGTTGAGCAACACTGAGAGGACTTGCAGCCTGGTTTAGTTTAAAAACATCACTTCCAGATTGTACATTTAAACAGGAGATTCCCTACACGGCTGAGTAACCTTGACTACAGAAGCCCCCGGCCTACAGCCTTCTACTAACATCTATACCCGTGCTGCGAATGGCAAATCAAAACTCAACATCTCTTAAACTCACAAATGCCAGTGCTTTTTCAAACGTTTTAATTCACTTATTGTCTTTTTTTCTCCACTTTTGGTTTGTTTAGAAATCTTTGGATGCTCATTATTATTATTAATACCCATAAAATAAAATAAAAATGAAAAGTCAAAAGAATAGAAAACACATTACACACTGCTGCTTTTTGACAGCTGTTGAGCTAAATGCGTACCAACTGTAGAACGTCTGTATCTGAAATGACACCCTGTATAGTGCACTAGTTTTGAACAGAGGCATAGGGTTGGGTTATAGAGATATGAAATGAACATATCCCCTCGTCAAAATCCTGATTTTCAATATTGTCCTGATGCATCCTGATTAGCCATAGGGTTCTGGTCAGAAGTAATGCACTACATAGGAAATAGGAAGTAGTGTCAGACGTGTGTCGCCCGCTGTCAGGGCAATGGTCTCTGGCAGTGTTCAGAACACATGTTGAAGTGACAGAGCTGTGATCCACGAGAAGAAGAACACAAACCCACTCCTTCATCTGATCTAAGCAGGAGAATGTTCTAAGGCTATGAGACAAAACTGAATGTTCATTTGTTTTTGTTTTTACTTGTTTTCTTCAAAAACCTACTATATTACAAATCTAGATGTTCTACAAAGAACTTAAAGCCGTAAGCTAAGCAATAATACAAAACACAATTCCATTCAAATCAAATCATCACAACACAGAAGACGAAAAGGAAACATATGAACACATTATCACAGCAGTTGTTGGTTTTACCCCTGTAAAACAATAGTCTACCATCATTATAATATCGGAATAAGTACCCAACGCTTCCGATAACAAAATAGTACACTTCATCTCTTTTCATCCAGACAAGTTTCAAACCTCAAGACCCTGAAACTTGTTCTCCGCGACCTTGAACAGAACACTTCTGCCAAAAAATGATAAAAAATAAATAAGAACCATAATCTTAAAAAGAAATAATGGCCAGTCAACACATATTACCAAACTAGTTGAGTTCTGCCTGACCCACTTTCACAATCTCTCTCCACAGAACCACAGAGTTCTCACTATGAGGTATTCAGAGACAAACACGGCCAGAGTGCTGGGCCTTCCTTCAAAGGGGAGGAGAGGATGGGAGGAGAGTGGGGAGAGAGGGAGGGGGCAGGAGACAGAAGAAGAAGAAGAAGAGCTTTGGTATATCAGCAGGAGTGGAGATCAGAAATTCCTTTGGTATGTTTTCATTGCATGGTTGAGCTGGCGAAAGCACCACTTGTGAGAGAGAGCGAGAGAAAGAGAGAGAGAGCGATAAGGATGGAGAGAGTGAGAGATATTCCTTTAGTCTTCAGTAGTGGCCCGTCTCTACAGGCTGAGGTATTCAAAGAGTAAAAGGTCAAAGGTCATAGAGAGGTCAACAGTGGTTTAACACTTTGGTTCAAGCAAGGCACTCGTCCTGGGAGTTTTAGAGAGGTTGTCAACATGTCTGTATAGAATGTTGTCAATATGTAATTTTAGAACGTTCAATGTTGTCAACATATCATTCTAGAACGTTGTAAACATATAATTCAAGAACGTTTTCAACATGTCTGTCAACAATGTTGTCAACATTCTAGAACCTTGTCAACATGTCATTCTCGAACGTTGTCAACATTTCATTCTAGAACATTGTTAATATGTATGTCTAGAGTGTTGTCAACATCTTCGTTGTTTTGGTAACATAGTCTACAGCTTCAGTATCATGTTTACCTATAGCTTTATAAGTAGAGAGCAGAGATGTTGAGAGACCAAGCAGGGCAGGGTAATGGGAGGAGGACGAGAGGAGAGGAGAGGAGAGGAGGGGGTAAGGATAAGGAAATACAGTAAACCTTCTATCCACATCACTCATGTCGGCCGTGCAATGACAAAATCTTTGGTTATCTTTGGTATCATCAAAGTGATAGAAATCACAAATGGAAATTGAGTGAGGTAGCATCTTTGGTTCACACTAGAAAATATCAGTAGGTCTTAACACATTTAGAGATTTCTTTATCCTCTTCTTTGTTGTTTTCTGTTCGACATGAGGAAGCAGCTCTCGCTTGGCTTTGCTTCATTTAATATAATACTCATTAACATGGAGAGGAGCTACAGTAACCCACAGACCGAGGCAGAGATACCCCCACTCCCAGTCCAGAGTCTGGTACCCCAGACATGGAGAGGAGCTACAGTAACCCACAGACCGAGGCAGAGATACCCCCACTCCCAATTCAGAGTCTGGTACCCCAGACATGGAGAGGAGCTACAGTAACCCACAGACAGAGGCAGAGATACCCCCCTCTGACCCCAGTCCAGAGTCTGGTACCCCAGACATGGAGAGGAGCTACAGTAACCCACAGACCGAGGCAGAGATACCCCACTCCCAGTCCAGAGTCTGGTACCCCAGACATGGAGAGGCTACAGTAACCCACAGACAGAGGCAGAGATACCCATCCCAGTCCAGAGTCTGGTACCCCAGACATGGAGACAGGAGCAAAGGAAAACAAGCCCTTAGACAGTAAACTCCACACAATTTGACTCATACTTTGGGAAAGCAAGCCACTGTAGTGCTTTCTTCCTGGTGCTGACATGCATAGCATCCATCTATACCCACTGAGGTGAGATGGAGGGAGAGGAGGAGAGGAGAGCCGGAATGATGGAGTAGAGAAATGGAGGGAGAGGAGAGATACTGGGTGAGGAAGAGAGGAGGAGAAATGGTAGTGGTGTAAAAATACTTTAAAGTAGTTTTTTGTGTATCTGTACTTTACGTTACTATTTATATTTTTGACTACTTTTACTTTTACTTCAATACATTCCTAAAGAAAATAATGTACTTTTTACTCCAATATCTTCCCTGACACCCAAAAGTACTCATTACATTTTGAATGCTTATCAGGACAGGAAAATGGTTCAATTACCGCACTTATAATGAGCATATCCCCGGTCATCCCTACTCCCTCTGATTTAGTGGACTCATTAAACACACATGCTTCGTTTGTCAATGATGTCTGAGTGTTGCAGTGTGCCCCTGGCTATCTGTAAATGATGTCTGAGTGTTGCAGTGTGCCCCTGGTTATCTGTAAATGATGTCTGAGTGTTGCAGTGTGCCCCTGGCTATCTGTAAAGGATGTCTGAGTGTTGCAGTGTGCCCCTGGCTATCTGTAAATGATGTCTGAGTGTTGCAGTGTGCCCCTGGCTATCTGTAAATGATGTCTGAGTGTTGCAGTGTGCCCCTGGCTATCTGTAAATGATGTCTGAGTGTTGCAGTGTGCCCCTGGCTATCTGTAAATGATGTCTGAGTGTTGCAGTGTGCCCCTGGCTATCTGTAAATGATGTCTGAGTGTTGCAGTGTGCCCCTGGCTATCTGTAAATGATGTCTGAGTGTTGCAGTGTGCCCCTGGCTATTTGTAAATGATGTCTGAGTGTTGCAGTGTGCCCCTGGCTATCTGTAAATGATGTCTGAGTGTTGCAGTGTGCCCCTGGCTATCTGTAAATGATGTCTGAGTGTTGCAGTGTGCCCCTGGCTATCTGTAAATGATGTCTGAGTGTTGCAGTGTGCCCCTGGCTATCTGTAAATGATGTCTGAGTGTTGCAGTGTGCCCCTGGCTATCTGTAAATGATGTCTGAGTGTTGCAGTGTGCCCCTGGCTATCTGTAAATGATGTCTGAGTGTTGCAGTGTGCCCCTGGCTATCTGTAAATGATGTCTGAGTGTTGCGGTGTGCCCCTGGCTATCTGTAAATTATGTCTGAGTGTTGCAGTGTGCCCCTGGCTATCTGTAAATTATGTCTGAGTGTTGCAGTGTGCCCCTGGCTATCTGTAAATGATGTCTGAGTGTTGCAGTGTGCCCCTGGCTATCTGTAAATAAAAAAGAAAAGGAAATGATGCCGTCCGGTTTGCTTAATATAAGGAATTTGAAATTATTTCTACTTTCAATTTCACATATTTTAGCAATTATATTTACTTTTGATACTTAAGTATATTTAAAACCCAATATTTTTAGACTTTTACTCAAGTAGTATTTTACTGGGTGACTTTCATTTTTACTCGTCCTTTTCTATGAAGGTATCTTTACTTTTTTAAAGCATGATAATTGGGTACTTTTTCCACCACTAAGA
>NW_027039740.1:10877-75609 GCF_034236695.1 Oncorhynchus nerka | reverse complement strand
TGCTGCAGTTACGGTGAGGGATGGAGTTTTCTTTTCAGCTTAATTAAAGGTTTTGTTACGTCAGTTGACTTCTTAGTTAGTTGACACATGTTTTATGAAAAGCAGTGTTTATGTGAATAGGTTAAATATATATTTCTCTCTCTCTTTTTCTACATTCATCAAATACTTGCTATAACAACCACAGACTATTCTCTACAAGGACACGACACACACACTGCGGCTTTGACGCGTGAATAGGCCACAACACTATGACACTCAAACACATACACGCGCACACCGCCCTTTGCATGTTGCTGGAGGGAAAATATCGATCAGCATGAGAATGTGTGCAGATGTGGCTGCTGAAACATGAATCTTTCTCTTCTTATTTGGCCTGATATAGACTATAATATGTTTGTCTGTTTGTCTGATAGGAGCAATCTGTTATTCGTGATGATTGATTATTATTTGCCTCACAAATGTTATGTCAATTAATTTAGCAAATTGATAACATATTTAATTTTAAATGTATTACTTTTTAAATGTTAACACATTTTATTTACTTTGTTGACATTAACTATTTTGTTATTAGGCCTAGACTGCACGTTTTGTTTGTAAGTTATCAATAGGCCTATGTCGAATCTCTGCCCAGAGAGATCTCTTTATTATATCCATACCGTTGGAAAGCATCTCGTTGTTCATTAAGTGTCTTTGTTTTTGGGCAAACGTCAAGTCCCCACACGCCACTGACGTTGACTTCCTATTAGAGACCATTTAACTTTTACGTTTCTCTTCTTTAACTTGTTCAACTGAATGGTGTCCTGTTGTTCTTGACCCTGACAGATGCCGCGGTGTGTGTGTGTGTGTGTGTGTGTGTGTGTGTGTGTGTGTGTGTGTGTGTGTGTGTGTGTGTGTGTGTGTGTGTGTGTGTGTGTGTGTGTGTGTGTGTGTGTGAAGTTAATCTGCAAGAGCAGCTGTTAACATGAGGAGTCTTGAAGCGTCACCTTTGACATGTGGCTCGGGTTGGCCACTGGCCGCAGCAAGCTGTCGCCTGCCTGACCGCGTGAAAAGGACGCCTCGACCCCCCCCCCCCTCCCAACACACACAAGTCATTTGATGTTCATCCATTGTGTAGCCAATTTAGGAAACTTACAATGTTTGAAATTGTATTGTAATGATGTGGGCCTACTCAATGGGTGAAGGAAATAAAATGACGCAATAAAACATATTTGTCATTCAATATTTGTCATTCAATTGTTTCTCAAATAATTACTAACATTAGTAAGTATTATTATCATGAGATATGTTATGTTTATGTAATCATAGGCCTATTCATGAATGAATACTTTTCTTCACTGTGATCAAGTTCACACACACACACACACACACACACACACAAACACACACACACACACACACACTCCGCGTATCGATGGGGGCACGCGTGGACACACTTAGCCTACACACACCCACACACTCCCATGCACGGCCGGCCGGTTCGTTAATCTTAATGGTTTAACAATAGACACATCTGTTCATCTTTTTATTTCTAAAGAGAGAGAAGTACAGCTTCATTTGTTACTTCAAACCGACATATGGAATGGTTTTCATTCGCACTGGAGTTGAAAGATTGCTACAATAATCCTCTATTAGGGGACTTTGTTGGGATCCCATTTTAGCTTCATTATAAAAAATAGAGAAACAGCATGATGACATTTGGTTCAAGATAGGTGGTGATTATGAAGGACACGTGTGTGAATATAAGGTTTTGAATACTGCATGCACACTGTCATGGTCTAATCACACACGCACGCACACGCACCTCATTGACGAGTGGAGAATGAACCCGGAAGTTCACTTCATTTGTTCTGCATGACATGTTAAGGAGGCTCCAGAACGATATTGGATCAATAGGTTTTTATTTGTGTTGAAATACAATAGGCTCAATAGGCTCCATTGAACGTGTAAATTATAACCTAGTAAATAATATTAATTAATTTGTGATTCAATTATTTTATTCCAATGGGTGTGTGAGAGGGGGGGGGTTATAACCAGCAGGTATCTTAATACTAATAACTGACGTCAGAGCAGTGTGTGTGTGTGTGTGTGTGTGTGTGTGTGTGTGGTGGGAGGGGATGGAAGGTCGCCCGTGCGCATGTGTGTATGTTGGGGATCGGCAGCGGTGAAACGGAGGTGTGGAGAAACCGAGCAGCACGAGAAAAGCCACGGAGAGAGAGATGGCGCAGGACCCGACCGGAGCGCAAGGACAGGCGGGGGGGCTCGAGACACAACCCGGAGGAAGCAAAAAATAAAATGTAGTATCAATAAAACCAGTCTAAAAGGGAAAGAAAAAATATATAATCGGAGGAAAGAAAAGAATCAACAAAGACAAGAGGAAGAAAACACCAGCCATAAAAAGGATACAAAAAACGTCCACCAACCAGGATTCAGGAGACAGAACAAACCACCACAACAAACCAACAGACTGGGAGGGAACTTTCCCGCCGTGAGGACTCTGGACTGTTCTGTGGGCATCCATCCCTCTCCCAGGTCACATAGATGGTCGCCAAGCATTATGAACGCGCAACTGTCCATGGAGAGCCTCGGCGACCTGAGCCATGAGTCTGTGGCCGGTCCAGGAGAGCTGCTAGTCGGCCACAGCCCACACCCCCGCCCGGGTGGGGGCCGAGGGCTGGCGCACCGCTCCATGGGCATGACGAGCCTGCTAGACGGGGGAGAATACCACTCCCATCACGGACACAACACTGGGCACCCCGGTCATCACCTGCACCCTGCCATGAGTATGTGCGAGACCCCCCCTGGAATGAGCGCAAGCACCTACACCACCCTCACACCTCTCCAGCCTCCCCTACCCCCCATCTCCACTGTTGCAGACAAGTTCTCTCATCATCACCATCATCATCATCATCCACACCACCACCATCCTCATCATCCTCATAATCATCATCAGCGACTCCCTGGTAATGTCACCGGCAGCTTTACGTTTATGAGGGACGAAAGGGGGCTGGCGCCGATCAACAACCTCTACTCCCCATACCACCACAAAGACGCCCCTGGGATGGGACAGAGCCTCTCCCCACTGTCTGGCTCTGGCCTGGCCGGCCTACACAGCTCCCAGGCCGGCCTGCCTCCCTATGCCCACCCCGGGGTCTCAGCCTCCATGCCGGGGGAGAAGATGCAGTTGACTCCCGGTGGGTTCGAGGCTCATCACCCCACCATGCTGGCCAGACACGCCGACCAGCACCTCACCTCCTCGGGGAACATGCTCCATATAAACGGCCTCCATCACCACCACCCTCATGCCCACCTCGGAGCCTCGGGGCACGTCCTGGGCCACGGGAACCCCCGGGACAACAACACCCAGAGCCACGCTTCAGGGCCCGGGGTTCAAGTCCACGGGGTTGGTGGTGGTGGCGGTACCGACGGCAATTCGACGGGTCAAATGGAAGAAGTAAACACCAAAGAAGTAGCGCAGCGGATCACCACAGAGCTGAAGCGTTACTCCATCCCCCAGGCTATCTTCGCCCAGAGGGTGTTGTGTCGGTCCCAGGGAACACTGTCAGATCTGCTCCGGAACCCCAAGCCCTGGTCCAAACTCAAGTCCGGCCGGGAGACCTTCCGCAGGATGTGGAAGTGGCTGCAGGAGCCTGAGTTCACACGCATGAGCGCGCTCAGGCTCGCAGGTGAGCGAACCCTCGGTAATACCTACTTCATTTTTATTTCTCTTTCTCTCTCCCTTTACTCTTTATCCATGGGGGTATTTAAGATTGTTTGGTGCTCGTCATTGTAACAGTAGGCCTATTGTCTGCAGCTGTCTTGAATCTGACAGTGGAGTAGCCAGTGGTATGACAGAACTGAAACCTCCCTCTGGAATTTCCTGCAGTTGAATTCATCATTGTCTTTGTTGTAATCTCTGTCTTTTGGCTTTTTCCATTCTATAAAATAAGGGCCCATGTGTCTATTCACGCGCGCGTGTGTGTGTGTGTGGGGGTGGGGTGTGTGTGTGTGTGTGTTGGTAAGGTGATCTGGGACCAGAATGAGATTATTTTGCCCAACTCATCAGTTTTTGTTGTTCCCAAACAGAGTCCACGCGAGTCCATGTAAACAGAGTCCACTCGCGGAGAATAAGATTCAAGTTCTAAAAAATATTTTTACATCATGAAAATATTAATTTGCTGCCAGTACATGTAGTAACATCCTCAAGCTGTGCATTTCAGGGCTGAGGGATGGAACATCTGCGGAAAATAGTATAACAGAATAACAATATAATATAATAGAAGATAATATAATATTTTCCAGGATCAATATGACCATTATTTTAAATCTTGAGGAAAGCTTATGGAAACTGTGTCTTTGGCTGCGTTGACGCACTTATTGTGTTTCAGTGAGTGTGTTTTTGTCTTGGAGCTAAACTCGTTAGGAGGCGTGACGCGGGGTTGACTCTGGGTTTGTGGTAATTAACTGATAGATAGCTCTCTATTAATTTGTCCCCGAGGACCCGAGTCAATCCGCCTGAACCGTTCTAGCGGACACACACACGGAGCCACGCAGTCGCCAGCATACAAAGGAATTGCTTTATGTCTAATCAATGACGCGCTGATGCGGATGGGTTTTTGGCTTGTGAAAAGTGTGAGGCGGTACGCTGCTGAAAGTGTGTTAAATCGCCATTGATTATTTGCAGCGTGTGTGTTTGTGTGTGCCATTAACAGTCTTATATATAACCTTATATATACCATGTCATTTTACATTTTTTTTGTGACTTAAATAGACGAATAAACATGTTGCAGTCCAAACGCAACTCTTGATCTTTCGATGCAGGTGATTCAAAATCAGGGTATTACTTATTATAAGTCTGTTGACGCCAAACACATTTGTTTTGAACCATTAGAATTAGAACCAATAATCCCTTCCATCTCGTGAGTTTAAGGAAAACATCATCACTCAGGACAGAAAAATATTACATTTCCCGGAATTGTTTTCAGTGAATTCATGAATGTTAGGCAGTACGCCTGTGCTGTTCTATTTAGCCCTGACATGCGTTTATAAAAGTAAAAAGTTAAATAACATATTTTTCATTAGGTTTATTGGGTTGACTTTTTGAGTGGGGGGATTATTTTGCCAGTGTCTCCCTCTTCATTCTATTTGAGCCTAATTTCACTTCCATAAAACCTCAACCACAATATATGTAGCTATTGCATCCATGCGCATATATATTTTATTTCTCCCTAATGAAAGTATATACATATTTTTCTTTATATAACTTCGACCTGAATCATAAAGGCTTCGTTGTGAAATACCTCCCCTAGTATTAATAACGTTTCAGATTCTGGAAATGTAGAATGTCTGTAAACAGGAAAAGGAAGCCCGTACCCGAACATATATCGATCGGTTCTCGGGTGAAATGTGTATGTGATCGGCCTACTAAGAACTAAAATAGAAGATTGATATTGATTATTGAAATTTGCCTTATTCCATTTCCCCATGTTACATCATACATGCCTGGCGGTTTTCTCATGTCACCGAGGCCTATGCCTGCCGGTAGACTAGGCCTACTCATATCATTAACCTATTTCATATTGAATTGATAGATTTTTTTCACGAATTGTAAATGCAACGTATTACATGTGAAGTGGGTTTAAAATAATCGAGGATAATGCAGAAAAACGCATTTCCGTTGTGGTCCTCTGCTTTTGGCACGATGTTGTTGAGAAGTTGCGTGTAATTCCCTAAAAGCTTCTTGTACATTCTAGACCTATACACTCCCTCTCACACTCATCAATTAACCAATAATTAACCTAATATTACTTTTGCAGCAAATACAGAAAATGTGTTTTCTTAAAGCAATTGTAAAAGTTAAGGCCTGATATTGCACCTGTCGATAATTTATCTCAAGCGTTGATTCTGGCATTATCATTTTGATTGTTCAAAATTATAGGCAACGTTATATATTATATTATATTCCTGTTTGGGAAGTTTGTGCTTTTATTTGAACCTATATTTAACTAGGCAAGTCAGTTAATTAAGAACAAATTATTATTTTCAATGATGGCCTAGCAGTGGGTTAACTGCCTTGTTCAGGGGGAGAACGTCAGATTTTTAACTTGTCAGCTCGGGGATTCGATCATGCAGCCTTCGGTTAGTAGTACAACGCTATAACAAAACCAGCACCAAAATGTTCATTAAACATATTTGGAATAGGCCTAATTAAAAATAATTGTCAAACTGAGTGAATCGGCTCTTGTATTCGGAAAAGGGGCTAATCATATATTTTATTTATTTATTTAAACATACACAAAACACACACATACACCGCTGCTGCTGGTACACGAGTGTGTAGTCACGCCATTGCTAGGCTACCTCAGTGTGGAGTTATCTGCTTAATGATTGTCAGACGGGCAGAGCTGTGTGTGTGTGTGTGTGTGTGTGTGTGTGTGTGTGGGACAAGGGTGATAACGAGCCTGGGAAAGCTCCCAACCTGTCCGACTACCTGTCTGTCAGATCCGCGCGGTGGCTGCTGGGGTGTCACTGTGGCCTTCAGCACGTTGATTTATAGCGCAGCAGATAGGATAAAGCTTCACACACACACAAACAGAGCAGATAGGATGCCAACTCAACTCCACACGGAGCGGTAGCTCTCTGTTAATGGTTATCTAGGGGTGTCTCTAACTAACTAGGCTAATACTGCTGCTATCACAGAACACACACAGACCTTTCTGTGATTAGTTCATTTCATAGACTCGATTATCACACATTAACAACACGCACCTGGCATGCAGATCCATCTTCCTTGTTTTGCATACATTTGTATGATGGTAGTGAAATACCCTTGGTCCAAGAAAATATGGTCTAAGATCTATATTAAATAATCTATCTGGGACAGTGAAGCCGATGTCCTCCAGCTAAGAATGAATGGCTTTTGGTCGAATTCAGCTCTGCTACAGCTGTTTGCCAGCTCACTACTGCCCTCTATTGGTAAAGTCTCGATATGCAAGGAGGGCCGATTTACCGTGTGCTTCAGCACCACGGTCAGCGGCAATTGTTTTCAGCTGTGAGCTCCAATGTAGGTTATTATGAGGCTACCCGTGTATGTGTGTTATATTCCACGGTATAGATGATTGTGTGCTGTAGCATATTGTTGTTATACAGTGTTGTATACTGTGTTAATGTTGTTATGATGTAGTTTGTTATAACATCTCTCTTTCTCTCCCACCCTTAGCGTGTAAGCGCAAGGAGCAGGACCATGGCCACTGTAAAGTTGGTGGTGATCGTGGCGGCAGCGGTGGCAGCAGCGGCGGAAACCACAGCGGCAGCAACCACAGTGGTAATGGTGGCCACTCCAAGAAGCCTCGGCTGGTGTTTACCGACGTCCAGAGAAG
Source organism: Oncorhynchus nerka (assembly GCF_034236695.1). Lineage (NCBI taxonomy): Eukaryota > Metazoa > Chordata > Actinopteri > Salmoniformes > Salmonidae > Oncorhynchus > Oncorhynchus nerka. Next base: position 68,233 of record NW_027039740.1, on the reverse strand, counting down.
AACACTCCACGCCATCTTCAAGGAGAATAAGCGTCCGTCCAAGGAGCTTCAGATCACCATCAGCCAGCAGCTGGGCCTGGAGCTGACCACCGTCTCAAATTTCTTCATGAACGCACGGCGACGCAGCCTCGACAAGTGGTTCGACGACAACGGAGGCTCCTCCCACTCCGCTAATTCCTCCGTCTCCACCTGCAGCAAAGCCTGAGGAGGAGGGACTGGAGGGGGAGAGCGGGCACAGTTTTGAGTTGATTTAACTTGGAAAAAATAAGTTGCCACGCTGACTTACAATTTTGAATTATGTCATCTCAGGTAATCAAGTGTTGAGTTGACTACATTTTATATTAGATATGGTGTTAAAGTTTTTAGTTAGCGTGGAGACTTATTTTTTTCTAGTTTGAAGCAGTCAAGATTTTTTACTGTGTATGTGGAGACAGACTGACAGACTCAACCTCGGTGGAAAAGCTTTACAATGTAGAAACCAGGAGAAACTAAGGAAAATACCTATAAACAGCGTTTTGACCTTAAAGCCTGTACTATAACACTGCTATTTATAGTGTCCAAAGAAAAAACAAACCAAAGACTTGTTTTGACCTGCTTTAAAAACTCTGTTCTGGCATTTTACCCAATCACTGATCTCACAGCTTTAATACCTCCTGCCCACTGTCCTTATCTTTGATCTGACTGGTCGGTTTGAGGGCGGGCCTCTGGATGGACGTTTAATCAGCCTATCAGCTGTGTGGGTTCTGACCAGTGGACCGAGATCCTGTGGGACGGTTCAATCAGCTTTGAGGAGGAATCTTACAGGTGCCACTGGAATGTTCAGCAGCCGTTTGGATTGGTCAGAGTATCTGTCCGTCAGGTCAAACAGACATTTGATTGGTCACAGTTTTCTGTCCGTCAGTAAACCCCAGACACTCCAGGTAAAAGCTGCCATAAACTGATCTAGGTTCAGATGACCTTGCCCCCAATCCTATCAGTAACCATTAGAAGGATGAAATAAATATTGTTTCTGACCTGGGATCAGTGATTAGGGGTGACTTCTACCTCCTGCACTGGAAGAGCAGACAGGGGAGCTGCTAACCATGACCCATAACCCTTGACCCATTCCGTAGTGCTTTCTTCCTGTACTGTTGAAACAGTCAAAATGAAAACCAAAGCTTTCTCCACTCCAGGGCAGGTAGCCTAGACTGTATGCAGTTATAATACCAAATCACTTTGACAGAATCACAGCAAGAAGTACAACCAAAGAATAATGTCTTATATTTTGTAGCTGATGTTGTAAAGAGTATTTTTAAAGACCTGAGTGTGACTGTTAACTCTCCTCTCCTCCTATCCCTCCATCTCTCCTATCTTCCTCTCTCTCCATCTCTCCTCTCCTCCTATCCCTCCATCTCTCCTATCTTCCTCTCTCTCCATCTCTCCTATCTTCCTCTCTCTCCATCTCTCCTCTCCTCCTATCCCTCCATCTCTCCTATCTTCCTCTCTCTCCATCTCTCCTCTCCTCCTATCCCTCCATCTCTCCTATCTTCCTCTCTCTCCATCTCTCCTCTCCTCCTATCCCTCCATCTCTCCTATCTTCCTCTCTCTCCATCTCTCCTCTCCTCCTATCCCTCCATCTCTCTATCTTCCTCTCTCTCCATCTCTCCTCTCCTCCTATCCCTCCATCTCTCCTATCTTCCTCTCTCTCCATCTCTCCTCTCCTCCTATCCCTCCATCTCTCCTATCTTCCTCTCTCTCCATCTCTCCTATCTTCCTCTCTCTCCATCTCTCCTATCTTCCTCTCTCTCCATCTCTCCTATCTTCCTCTCTCTCCATCTCTCCTATCTTCCTCTCTCTCCATCTCTCCTATCTTCCTCTCCCTCCATCTCTCCTATCTTCCTCTCTCTCCATCTCTCCTATCTTCCTCTCTCTCCATCTCTCCTATCTTCCTCTCCCTCCATCTCTCCTATCTTCCTCTCTCTCCATCTCTCCTATCTTCCTCTCTCTCCATCTCTCCTCTCCTCCTATCCCTCCATCTCTCCTCTCCTCCTATCCCTCCATCTCTCCTATCTTCCTCTCTCTCCATCTCTCCTCTCCTCCTATCCCTCCATCTCTCCTATCTTCCTCTCTCTCCATCTCTCCTCTCCTCCTTTCCCTCCATCTCTCCTATCTTCCTCTCTCTCCATCTCTCCTATCTTCCTCTCTCTCCATCTCTCCTCTCCTCCTATCCCTCCATCTCTCCTATCTTCCTCTCTCTCCATCTCTCCTCTCCTCCTATCCCTCCATCTCTCCTATCTTCCTCTCTCTCCATCTCTCCTCTCCTCCTATCCCTCCATCTCTCCTATCTTCCTCTCCCTCCATCTCTCCTATCTTCCTCTCCCTCCATCTCTCCTCTCCTCCTATCCCTCCATCTCTCCTCTCCTCCTATCCCTCCATCTCTCCTATCTTCCTCTCCCTCCATCTCTCCTATCTTCCTCTCTCTCCATCTCTCCTATCTTCCTCTCTCCATCTCTCCTATCTTCCTCTCTCTCCATCTCTCCTATCTTCCTCTCTCTCCATCTCTCCTATCTTCCTCTCTCTCCATCTCTCCTATCTTCCTCTCTCTCCATCTCTCCTATCTTCCTCTCTCTCCATCTCTCCTCTCCTCCTATCCCTCCATCTCTCCTCTCCTCCTATCCCTCCATCTCTCCTCTCCTCCTATCCCTCCATCTCTCCTATCTACCTCTCCCTCCATCTCTCCTATCTTCCTCTCTCTCCATCTCTCCTATCTTCCTCTCTCTCCATCTCTCCTATCTTCCTCTCTCTCCATCTCTCCTATCTTCCTCTCTCTCCATCTCTCCTATCTTCCTCTCTCTCCATCTCTCCTCTCCTCCTATCTCTCCATCTCTCCTATCTTCCTCTCTCTCCATCTCTCCTATCTTCCTCTCTCTCCATCTCTCCTCTCCTCCTATCCCTCCATCTCTCCTATCTTCCTCTCTCTCCATCTCTCCTATCTTCCTCTCTCTCCATCTCTCCTCTCCTCCTATCCCTCCATCTCTCCTATCTTCCTCTCTCTCCATCTCTCCTATCTTCCTATCCCTCCATCTCTCCTCTCCCTCCTATCCCTCCATCTCTCCTATCTTCCTCTCTCTCCATCTCTCCTCTCCTCCTATCCCTCCATCTCTCCTATCTTCCTCTCTCTCCATCTCTCCTCTCCTCCTATCCCTCCATCTCTCCTATCTTCCTCTCTCTCCATCTCTCCTATCTTCCTCTCTCTCCATCTCTCCCTCTCCTCCTATCCCTCCATCTCTCCTATCTTCCTCTCTCTCCATCTCTCCTCTCCTCCTATCCCTCCATCTCTCCTATCTTCCTCTCTCTCCATCTCTCCTCTCCTCCTATCCCTCCATCTCTCCTCCTCCTATCCCTCCATCTCTCTATCTTCCTCTCCCTCCATCTCTCCTATCTTCCTCTCCCTCCATCTCTCCTCTCCTCCTATCCCTCCATCTCTCCTCTCCTCCTATCCCTCCATCTCTCCTATCTTCCTCTCCTCCATCTCTCCTATCTTCCTCTCTCTCCATCTCTCCTATCTTCCTCTCTCTCCATCTCTCCTATCTTCCTCTCTCTCCATCTCTCCTATCTTCCTCTCTCTCCATCTCTCCTATCTTCCTCTCTCTCCATCTCTCCTATCTTCCTCTCTCTCCATCTCTCCTATCTTCCTCTCTCCATCTCTCCTCTCCTCCTATCTCTCCATCTCTCCTATCTTCCTCTCTCTCCATCTCTCCTCTCCTCCTATCCCTCCATCTCTCCTCTCCTCCTATCCCTCCATCTCTCCTCTCCTCCTATCCCTCCATCTCTCCTATCTTCCTCTCCCTCCATCTCTCCTATCTTCCTCTCTCTCCATCTCTCCTATCTTCCTCTCTCTCCATCTCTCCTATCTTCCTCTCTCTCCATCTCTCCTATCTTCCTCTCTCTCCATCTCTCCTCTCCTCCTATCTCTCCATCTCTCCTCTCCTCCTCTCTCTCCATCTCTCCTATCTTCCTCTCTCTCCATCTCTCCTCTCCTCCTATCCCTCCATCTCTCCTCTCCTCCTATCCCTCCATCTCTCCTCTCCTCCTATCCCTCCATCTCTCCTATCTTCCTCTCTCTCCATCTCTCCTATCTTCCTCTCTCTCCATCTCTCCTCTCCTCCTATCTCTCCATCTCTCTATCTTCCTCTCTCTCCATCTCTCCTCTCCTCCTATCTCTCCATCTCTCCTATCTTCCTCTCTCTCCATCTCTCCTCTCCTCCTATCTCTCCATCTCTCCTATCTTCCTCTCTCTCCATCTCTCCTATCTTCCTCTCATCTCTCCTCTCCTCCTATCCCTCCATCTCTCCTATCTTCCTCTCTCTCATCTCTCCTCTCCTCCTATCTCTCCATCTCTCCTATCTTCCTCTCTCTCCATCTCTCCTATCTTCCTCTCTCCATCTCTCCTCTCCTCCTATCTCTCCATCTCTCCTATCTTCCTCTCTCTCCATCTCTCCTCTCCTCCTATCCCTCCATCTCTCCTATCTTCCTCTCTCTCCATCTCTCCTCTCCTCCTATCTCTCCATCTCTCCTATCTTCCTCTCTCTCCATCTCTCCTATCTTCCTCTCTCTCCATCTCTCCTATCTTCCTCTCTCTCCATCTCTCCTATCTTCCTCTCTCTCCATCTCTCAGTGGTGGAAAAAGTCTCCAATTATCATGCTTTAAAAAAGTAAAGATACCTTCATAGAAAAGGACTTAAGTAAAAATGAAAGTCACCCAGTAAAATACTACTTGAGTAAAAGTCTAAAAGTATTTTGTTTGTAAATATACTTAAGTATCAAAAGTAAATGTAATTGCTAAAATATGTGAAAGTGAAAGTAGAAATCATTTCAAATTCTTATTAAGCAAACCGGACAGCATCATTTCCTTTTTTTTTTTTTTACGGATAGCCAGGGGCACACTGCAACACTCAGACATCATTTACAGATAGCCAGGGGCACACTGCAACACTCAGACATCATTTACAGATAGCCAGGGGCACACTGCAACACTCAGACATCATTTACAGATAACCAGGGGCACACTGCAACACTCAGACATCATTTACAGATAGCCAGGGGCACACTGCAACACTCAGACATCATTTACAGATAACCAGGGGCACACTGCAACACTCAGACATCATTGACAAACGAAGCATGTGTGTTTAATGAGTCCACTAAATCAGAGGGAGTAGGGATGACCGGGGATATGCTCATTATAAGTGCGGGAATTGAACCATTTTCCTGTCCTGATAAGCATTCAAAATGTAATGAGTACTTGTGGGTGTCAGGGAAGATATTGGAGTAAAAAGTACATTCTTTTCTTTAGGAATGTATTGAAGTAAAAGTAGAAGTTGTCAAAAATATAAATGGTAACGTAAAGTACAGATACACAAAAAACTACTTTAAAGTAGTACTTTAAAGTATTTTTACTTAAGCACTTTACACCACTACCATTTCTCCTCCTCTCTTCCTCACCCAGTATCTCTCCTCTCCCTCCATTTCTCTACTCCATCATTCCGGCTCTCCTCTCCTCCTCTCCCTCCATCTCACCTCAGTGGGTATAGATGGATGCTATGCATGTCAGCACCAGGAAGAAAGCACTACAGTAGCTTGCTTTCCCAAAGTATGAGTCAAATTGTGTGGAGTTTACTGTCTAAGGGCTTGGTTCGCTCCTTTGCTCCTCTCCATGTCTGGGGTACCAGACTCTGGACTGGGGTCAGAGTGGGGGTATCTCTGCCTCTGTCTGTGGGTTACTGTAGCTCCTCTCCATGTCTGGGGTACCAGACTCTGGACTGGGAGTGGGGGTCAGAGTGGGGGTATCTCTGCCTCTGTCTGTGGGTTACTGTAGCTCCTCTCCATGTCTGGGGTACCAGTCTATGGGCTGGGAGTGGGGGTCATCTCTGCCTCTGTCTGTGGGTTACTGTAGCTCCTCTCATTGTCTGGGGGACTGGGACAGAGTGGGGGTATCTCTGCCTCTGGGGTCTGGGGTACCAGACTCTGGACTGGGAGTGGGGTATCTCTGCCTCTGTCTGTGGGTTACTGTAGCTCCTCTCCATGTCTGGGGTACCAGACTCTGGACTGGGAGTGGGGGTATCTCTGCCTCGGTCTGTGGGTTACTCTCCATGTCTGGGAGACTCTGGACTGGGAGTGGGGGTATCTCTGCCTCGGTCTGTGGGTTACTGTAGCTCCTCTCCATGTCTGGGGTACCAGACTCTGGACTGGGAGTTGGGGTCAGAGTGGGGGTATCTCTGCCTCTGTCTGTGGGTTACTGTAGCTCCTCTCCATGTCTGGGGTACATCTCTGCCTCGGTCTGTGGGTTACTGTAGCTCCTCTCCATGTCTGGGGTACCAGACTCTGGACTGGGAGTGGGGGGTATCTCTGCCTGGTCTGTGGGTTACTGTAGCTCTGGGGTACCAGACTCTGGACTGGGAGTGGGGGTATCTCTGCCTCGGTCTGTGGGTTACTGTAGCTCCTCTCCATGTCTGGGGTACCAGACTCTGGACTGGGAGTGGGGGTATCTCTGCCTCGGTCTGTGGGTTACTGTAGCTCCTCTCCATGTCTGGGGTACCAGACTCTGGACTGGGACTCTGGGTCTGTGGGTTACTGTAGCTCCTCTCCATGTCTGGGGTACCAGACTCTGGACTGGGAGTGGGGGTATCTCTGCCTCGGTCTGTGGGTTACTGTAGCTCCTCTCCATGTTAATGAGTATTATATTAAATGAAGCAAAGCCAAGCGAGAGCTGCTTCCTCACGTCGAACAGAAAACAACAAAGAAGAGGATAAAGAAATCTCTAAATGTGTTAAGACCTACTGATATTTTCTAGTGTGAACCAAAGATGCTACCTCACTCAATTTCCATTTGTGATTTCTATCACTTTGATGATACCAAAGATAACCAAAGATTTTGTCATTGCACGGCCGACATGAGTGATGTGGATAGAAGGTTTACTATATTTCCTTATCCTTACCCCCTCCTCTCCTCTCCTCTCGTCCTCCTCCTCCCATTACCCTGCTCTGCTTGGTCTCTCAACATCTCTGCTCTCTACTTATAAAGCTATAGGTAAACATGATACTGAAGCTGTAGACTATGTTACCAAAACAACGAAGATGTTGACAACACTCTAGACATACATATTAACAAATGAAATGTTGACAACATTTGAGAATGATATGTTGACAAAATTCGAATGATGTTGACAACGTTTTAGAAGAGGTGACATGTTGACAAGGTTCTAGAATGTTGACAACATTGTTGACAGACATGTTGAAAACGTTCTTGAATTATATGTTTACAACGTTCTAGAATGAAATGTTGACAACATTGAACGTTCTAAAATTACATGTTGACACCATTCTATACAGACATGTTGACAACCTCTCTAAAACTCCCAGGACGAGTGCCTTGCTTGAACCAAAGTGTTAAACCACTGTTGACCTCTCTATGACCTTTGACCTTTTACTCTTTGAATACCTCAGCCTGTAGAGACGGGCCACTACTGAAGACTAAAGGAATATTTCTCACTCTCTCCGTCCTTATCGCTCTCTCTCTCGCTCTCGCTCTCTCTCACAAGTGGTGCTTTCGCCAGCTCAACCATGCAATGAAAACATACCAAAGGAATTTCTGATCTCCACTCCTGCTGATATACCAAAGCTCTTCTTCTTCTTCTTCTGTCTCCCCTGCCCCCCTCCCTCTCTCCCACTCTCCTCCCATCCTCTCTCCTCCCCTTTGAAGGAAGGCCCAGCACTCTGGCCGTGTTTGTCTCTGAATACCTCATAGTGAGAACTCTGTGGTTCTGTGGAGAGAGATTGTGAAAGTGGGTCAGGCAGAACTCAACTAGTTTGGTAACTAATGTTGTTATTGTTACTTCTTTTAAAAAGATTTATGGTTCTTATTTATTTTTTATGTTTTTTTTGGCAGAAGTGTTCTGTTCAAGGTCGCGGAGGACAAGTTTCAGGGTCTTGAGGTTTGAAACTTGTCTGGATGAAGAGATGAAGTGTACTATTTTGTTATCAGACGTTGGATACTTATTCCGATATTATAATGATGGTAGACTATTGTTTTTTACAGGGTAAAACCAACAACTGCTGTGATAATGTGTTCATATGTTTTCCTTTTCTCGTCTTCTGTGTTGTGATGATTTGATTTGAATGGAATTGTGTTTTTGTATTATTGCTTAACCACGGCTTTAATTTATGCCTTTGTAGAACATCTAGATTTGTATATAGTAGGTTTTTTGAGAGAAAACAAACAAAAACAAAAACAAATGAACATTCAGTTTTGTCTCATAGCCTTAGAACATTCTCCTGCTTAGATCAGATGAAGGAGTGGGTTTGTGTTCTTCTTCTCGTGGATCACAGCTCTGTCACTTCAACATGTGTTCTGAACACTGCCAGAGACCATTGCCCTGACAACGGGCCGACACACGTCTGACACTACTTCCTATTTCCTATGTAGTGCATTACTTCTGACCTGAACCCTATGGCTAATCCAGGATGTGATCAGGACAATATTGAAAATCAGGATTTTGACGAGGGGATATGTTCATTTCATATCTCTACTAACCCAACCCTATGGCTCTGTTCAAAACTAGTGCACTATACAGGGTGTCATTTCAGATACAGACGTTCTACAGTTGGTACGTACTTCGCTCAACAGCTGTCAAAAAAGCAGCAGTGTGTAATGTGTTTTCTATTCTTTTGACTTTTCAATTTTTTTATTTTATTTTATGGGTATTAATAATAATAATAATGAGCATCCAAAGATTTCTAAAACAAACCAAAAAGTGGAGAAAAAAAGGAAAATAAGTGAATTAAAACGTTTGAAAAAGCACTGGCATTTGTGAGTTTAAGAGATGTTGAGTTTTGATTTGCCATTCGCAGCACGGGTATAGATGTTAGTAGAAGGCTGTAGGCCGGGGGCTTCTGTAGTCAAGGTTACTCAGCCGTGTAGGGAATCTCCTGTTTAAATGTACAATCTGAAGTGATGTTTTAAACTAAACCAGGGCTGCAAGTCCTCTCAGTGTTGCTCAACCCAGTCCTCTGGTGCCTGATTCATACTATAGGGCCAAGCCGAGCTGTACTGTGGTGGCCTGGTTACAAATGTGTGAATCAGGTATCAGACCACCAACCATTTCACATATTAGGTCTATTCCAACACTTGCACTCCTCTTTCAACTAAGTCAACTAATCATGAAGCCCGTGACTAGTTGAATCAGGGGAGTTAGAGCTGGAATACATCAGATATATTAAACAGTTGGTCTCTAAGGACTGATCTGAGTCACTTTACTGTCTGACAGTGAGGTGGGTGGAGTTGGGGGGGTTAGCGATGGGATGGATGGGGTCTGGGCTCCACACAGTGTCTGTTGTTTGGTGCAAACTCGGTGTAATGACAATGAGCAAAGTCTAATAAACCTACAAAGAAACTTGTGTGTGTGTATATGGGTGGGACAACACTTATCTGGTCTATGTGTGTGTGTGTGTGTGTGTGTGTGTGTGTGTGTGTGTGTGGTCAGTGAACTCAGTTTAGCAGCTTGATGCTCATCTCATTTCTCAGTAGTAGCATTCCTTCTTACAACAGGCCCTGTTACAGTGGATCCTGACACAGATAAGTGGAGTCTAGATCTTTTAGCTTTCAGCCCTCTGTTACTTTCTCTTCCATTCAATCTCCACAGGCCATACAGTTCAATGGGAATAGCCATGCAGACGACAGTAGTTACATTGTAGAACTAGACAGGCTGTGTGTGTGTGTGCGTGCATGCACCATGCTTGTGTGCGTACATTTGTCTTTCTGTGTGTCTATGTGTGCATCAATATACAGTGCCTTGCGAAAGTATTCGGCCCCCTTGAACTTTGCGACCTTTTGCCACATTTCAGGCTTCAAACATAAAGATATAAAACTGTATTTTTTTGTGAAGAATCAACAACAAGTGGGACACAATCATGAAGTGGAACGACATTTATTGGATATTTCAAACTTTTTTAACAAATCAAAAACTGAAAAATTGGGCGTGCAAAATTATTCAGCCCCTTTACTTTCAGTGCAGCAAACTCTCTCCAGAAGTTCAGTGAGGATCTCTGAATGATCCAATGTTGACCTAAATGACTAATGATGATAAATACAATCCACCTGTGTGTAATCAAGTCTCCGTATAAATGCACCTGCACTGTGATAGTCTCAGAGGTCCGTTAAAAGCGCAGAGAGCATCATGAAGACCAAGGAACACACCAGGCAGGTCCGAGATACTGTTGTGAAGAAGTTTAAAGCGGTTTGGATACAAAAAGATTTCCCAAGCTTTAAACATCCCAAGGAGCACTGTGCAAGCGATAATATTGAAATGGAAGGAGTATCAGACCACTGCAAATCTACCAAGACCTGGCCGTCCCTCTAAACTTTCAGCTCATACAAGGAGAAGACTGATCAGAGATGCAGCCAAGAGGCCCATGATCACTCTGGATGAACTGCAGAGATCTACAGCTGAGGTGGGAGACTCTGTCCATAGGACAACAATCAGTCGTATATTGCACAAATCTGGCCTTTATGGAAGAGTGGCAAGAAGAAAGCCATTTCTTAAAGATATCCATAAAAAGTGTCGTTTAAAGTTTGCCACAAGCCACCTGGGAGACACACCAAACATGTGGAAGAAGGTGCTCTGGTCAGATGAAACCAAAATTGAACTTTTTGGCAACAATGCAAAAACGTTATGTTTGGCGTAAAGCAACACAGCTCATCACCCTGAACACACCATCCCCACTGTCAAACATGGTGGTGGCAGCATCATGGTTTGGGCCTGCTTTTCTTCAGCAGGGACAGGGAAGATGGTTAAAATTGATGGGAAGATGGATGGAGCCAAATACAGGACCATTCTGGAAGAAAACCTGATGGAGTCTGCAAAAGACCTGAGACTGGGACGGAGATTTGTCTTCCAACAAGACAATGATCCAAAACATAAAGAAAAAAATCTACAATGGAATGGTTCAAAAATAAACATATCCAGGTGTTAGAATGGCCAAGTCAAAGTCAGACCTGAATCCAATCGAGAATCTGTGGAAAGAACTGAAAACTGCTGTTCACAAATGTTACTGTGTCCCTAATCAGGCTGAGTCTCATCATAGTACTGCAGCACCTGAGACAATCAGACGTTTGGGCAAATCTGAGGTGGTACCCTATTCCCTAAAGAAGTAGTGGGCTAAAGGTGGTCATTTTGAATGTGAAAACACTAAAACAATAAAATGGGCTGAGGCCCTCACTGGGGGCAGGGTTCCCTGGTTTACCTGAAATCACAGTTGGAGGAAACACGGAATCTGGAGGAAATAAAGCAGGAAATCCAGAATCCTCCAACCAGGACTTCTGGAAAAACAGGGAATTATTTAAAGTTCCTGGAATTATGCAACCTTACTTGGGGCCTCTTCCAGAAATTATTCATATATTATAAAGAGCTCTGGAAGGTTTAGTTGAACAACAAAAAATACGGAAACCAACTCGCTGACATTTATTTCCAAAGAGAACCCAGTAGTTCAGTCATTTGTTCCCTTTGAATCCTAGTAAATAAGTGGGGTCACCTTCCCCTAGATCAGCACTCCTGCTCCAAGACACTGTCCTCATGGGCCACAGTATCGCATAGCTTGGTTGGTTTAATCATTTAGGTTCTAATATTCTTGGCTTTGCTACTGCTCGCTCAGTGCTGTGCAACATCATCTGCTGTGTTTGCTAAACAAAACAAAAATTGGAATAAAAATAATAAAGAGAAGCAAGTGATGATGTCATCCAGCCTTGATTTTCAGTGTTAAAATGTAACATTTTCTGTAGTCACTAAAAAGTAGAAAATAAACAGTTGGAATTCCAGCACCTGAATCCAGACTCATGTCATTTCCTTCAATACTGATGTTAGACTCAAAAGTGTATTTCATATGTACAGTACCAGTCAAAAGTTTGGACACACTTACTCATTCAAGGGTTTTTATTATTTTTAATATTTTCTACATTGTAAAATAATACTGAAGACATCAAAACTATAAAATAACACCTAGGAAATCATGTAGTAACTAAAATTGTTTATATTTGAGATTCTTCAAAGTAGCCACCCTTCGCCTTGATGACAGCTTTGTACACTCTTGGCATTCTCTCAACCATCTTCATGAGGTATTCACCTGAAATGCATTTAAATGAACAGGTATGCCTTATTAAAAGTTCATTTGTGGAATTTCTTTCCTTCTTAATGCATTTAAGCCAATCCGTTGTGTTGTGACAAGGTAGGGTTGGTATACAGAAGATAGCCCTATTTGGTAAAAGACCAAGTCCATATTATGGCAAGAACAGCTCAAATGAGCAAAGAGAAACGACAGTACATCATTACATTAACATGAAGGTCAGTCAATCTGGAAAATTTCAAGAACTTTTAAAGTTTCTTCAAGTGCAGTCGCAAAAACCATCAAGCATTATGATGAAAGGACACCAATAATAAGAAGAGACTTGCTTGGGTCAAGAAACACAAGCAATGGACATTAGACCAGTGGAAATCTGTCCTTTGGTCTGATGAGTCCAAATTTTAGATTTTTGGTTCCAACCGCCGTGTCTTTGTGAGACGCAGAGTAGGTGAACAGATGATGCATGTGTGGTTCCCACCGTGAAACAGAGACGAGGAGGTCGCAGGGTAGCCTAGTGGTTAGAGTGTTGGACTAGTAACCGAAAGGTTGCAAGTTCAAATCCCTGAGCTGAAAAGGTACTAATATGTCGTTCTGCCCCTGAACAGGCAGTTAACCCACTGTTCCTAGGCCATTATTGAAAATAAGAATTTGTTCTTTACTGACTTGCCTAGTAAAATAAAGGTTTGCTGGTGACACTGTCAGTGATTTGTTTAGAATTCAAGGCACACTTAACCAGCATGGCTACCACAGCATTCTGCAGCGATATGCCATCCCATCTGGTTTGTGCTTAATAATTTGTTTTTCAACAGGACATGGCCCAAAACACACTTCCAGGCTGTGTAAGGGCTATTTGACCAAGGAGAGTAATGGAGTGTTGCATCAGATGACCTGGCCTCCACAATCCCCAACCTCAAACCAATTGAAATGGTTTGGGATGAGTTGGACCTCAGAGTGAAGGAAAAGGAAAAGGAAAAGCAGCCAACAAATGCTCAGCATAGTGGGAACTCCTTCAAAGCTGTTGGAAAAGCATTCCACGTGACTACCTCATAAAGCTGGTTGAGAGAATGCCAAGAGTGTGCAAAGCTGTCATCAAGGCAAAGGGTGGTTACTTTGAAGAATCTCAAATATAAAATATATTTTGATTTGTTTAAAACTATTTTGGTTACTACATGATTCCATATGTGTTATTTCATAGTTTTGATGTCTTCACTATTATTCTACAATGTAGAAAATAGTACAAATAAAGGAAACCCATTGAATGAGTAGGTGTGTCCAAACTTTTGACTGGTACTGCATGTAGTAGATCAAATGTGTTTTGAACTGCAACTGGCACCTACCCCCCTAGGCACTTCACCTCTGTAGATTGTTCTTTTACTGCTGCTCTTTAATTATTTGTTACTTTTAGGTATTTTTCTTAAAACTGCATTGTTGGTTAAGGGTTTGTAAGTAAGCATTTCACTGTAAGATCTACACCTGCTGTATTTGGCGCATGTGACAAATAAAATGTGATTTGATTGACTATTGACATGTCTCCACCTGTTCTTTTAAATGCCCACTGATACACTGCACTTCTATTCTTCCACCACTAGATTGCAACATAACACAGTGTAACCCAGTCACCTGCAGAGGGATTCCTCCAGCTGATACAGTATGTTGTTCTACTGAGGTCTCTTTGTGTTGTCATCACCACAGATCATACAGAGTTTCCTTTGTCCCAGGCATGTCAAATGAGTCAAATTTGACCCTTTAAAACCTGTTTTCTGTTTATTTAATTGAATGTCCCACCCATCCAGACACTGTAGGACAGGTTAAATATAGAGAATAGATCAGGGACCAGGGTGGAGACAGACATGACATAGTTGCATAACAGGTTATCTATCTGTCAGTAGCATTTTATCTGTCCCTTGTTTTGGAATCACACATGCATGCGCACAAACACATGCACAACCATGAATATTGTTTCAATTATGAACGTCAAGAGCAAGCGGCTTATAGGTCAACAAGTTTGAGTGCAGTAATGAAATACATTACATGACCAAAAGTATGTGGACATCTTCTTCCAATATTATGGGTATTAATATGGAGTAGGGGGGACCTACTCCATATTAATATGGAGTAGGTCTAAAACAGCCTCCACTCTTCTGGGAAGGCTTTCCACTAGAAGTTGGAACATTGCTGCAGGAACTTGTTTCCATTCAGCCTCAAGACCATTAGTGTGGTCGGGCACTGATGTTGGGTGATTAGGCCTTGCTCGCAGTCGACATTCCAACTCATCCCAAAGGTGTTCGATGGGGTTGAGGTCAGTGCTCTGTGCAGGACAGTCAAGTTGTTCCACATCGATCTCGACAAACCATTTCTGTATGGACCTTGCTTTGCCCACAGGGGCATTGTCATGCTGAAATCTGAAAGGGCCTTCCCAAACTGTTGCCACAAAGTTGGAAACACAGAATCATCAAGAATGCCATTGTATGCTGTAGCGTCAAGATTTCCCTTCACTGGAACTAAGGGGCCTAGCCCAAACCATGAAAAACAGCCCCAGACCAGTTGGCACTATGCATTGGGGCAGGTAGCGTTCTCCTGGCATCCGCCAAACCCAGATTAGTCCGTCGGACTGCCAGATGCTCCAGAGTCCAATGGTGGCGAGCGTTACACCACTCCAGCCGACGCTTGGCATTGCACATGGTGACTTTAGGCTTGTATGCGGCTGCTCTACCATGCAAACCCATTTTGTGAAGGTCCCGACGAACAGTCATTGTGCTGACGTTACTTCCAGAGGCAGTTTGGAACTCGGTAGTGAGTGTTGCTTCAGCACTCGGCAGTCCTGTTCTGTGAGCTTGTGTGGCCTACCACTTCACGGCTGAGCCGTTGTTGCTCCTAGACGGTTCCATTTAACAATAACAGCACTTACAGTTGACCGGGGCAGCTCTAGCAGGGAATGAATTTGACGACCTGACCTGTTGGAAAGGTGGCATCCTATGACGGTGCCATGTTGAAAGTCACCAAGCTCTTCAGTAAATCCGTGTTTGTCTATGGAATTTGCATAGGTGTGCGCTTGATTGTATACATGTGGCTGAAATAGCCAAATCCACTTGAATGGGTGTCCACATACTTTTGTATATAAAGTGTAGCAAGGAAGCCACCCTTTGTCATTTTGCAGTGGTAGGATTTATTGTCGTTCTGAATGTATTGTTGCTCTGAATGGATCTATGACAATTTTTCCTCTGTGAGCAATACATGGTTAACAATATTACTCAAAATTATCAATAGTGAGCACTGAGTAACGAATACAACATCTCTAATCTCATTATAGGCCTTGTGAGAACTGGTGGCCTGGATTCGTGTTGTCGTTATTGACCAATTCACTGTATTCACTTTCAAAGACAATCAAAGCTCTGACTACTATGCACAGTTCAAACAAAATAAATCTCAAATTTGAATTGTCAAAGTGCTACGATATTTTCACTCTTTTAATCTGCCTATCCAGGCGACCCTCCAAATCAGAGTATAAATGGGAAACTCGGAGAAAATTGTCTCCTGAGTTTACGACGTTGTTACGTTTCACCACTGACCTTTTGCATTGCCAACCAAAAGATGACAACTCCAATATTGGTACAAATGTAGCTACTTTGACCATATTGTCAATGTTCAACAATTTAAACAAGCCAACTGACTTGATTATAAACAGCGTTAGCTAGTTTATCGGGCCAGCTAAAATGTGCTAATCATATTGGTTGAAGAACTGTTCAGAACAAAAAGCACATGAATAAAACGAAGTCGTATTTCACAACTACGAAATATAAAACCCAGAGGAGCACATCAACGCAGCACTAATCTGTATCCGAACATGTCAGGCACCGAGAACAAAATGTTCACATACAAAATACACGTGCCACGTGCAGACGTGAACGCGCATCCAATCCACCAATCAAATCAGAGCAGTGGCCGTCCCGCTACAATGTATCAATCCTGGCCTTGGCTGAGGCACATTACACAGAGTTATAATGTTAATTTCATCCATGTTTAGTGCATGATATTTGTTGTCATCTTGACACATTGTCAAACTGTAACCAAAAAGTTTCTAGATCACGGTTGCTATCGCAGCAGGTTCACAGGAAAGACTGGTACAGGAAAGTGGTCTGGCTGTTGTTGGGACACGTGACTGAGAAAAGACTGCGCTGATCTGTTTTGACCCGGGGACATTGCTAGAGAGAGGGGTAGAGAGCACACCAACGAGTTTATGGATAAGAAAAAGCACACAATATAATTTTGTTGCGAACGGTATGCGCCTGTACTATGTTATTGAGTTGGACGAAGTTCGCTAGTCAGCGAAACGTTGTTTTGGAAGAAGGAAAAAAGCTCGCTAGCCATTGCGACAAGTTGGAAAATAAATGGTCAGCTTGTTTTCTGCCAAACTTTTGATTTGAGAGAAAGCTAGTCAACAATAACTAGGTAACTGACACGGGTCGTGACTACTTTAACTCACTATGTTTCAAGACGACAAGTGGAACTGATGCTTCTGGACAACACGGCGTTTAGCTAACGTTGGCTGTTTTCCCAGAATGATCGGTTGAACGAGGTCTGTCCTTTCCCGGAGCCCATTGTTATCGGAGGTGATCACTCTACCTGCGGGTGGGGTGTTTTGTTTGAGAAGGTCGGCATCAGATCAGATGCCTGTGTGTTGTTTGTTTGGTCAGCTAGCTAAAGCCACGGTAGCTAAGCCAAATAGGTGAGGTTACAGTAGCACAGCAAGCTGAGAGATGTTTCGTGACGGGACTACTGTCGTGGTTTTGGTGGTGGAATTTGAGACGTTTATTTTTGGGGGGTGGACAGTCAGATTGTCAGCTCAATGCCTTTTTGGCTAGCCAGGTGGTTGATGAAGCAATAACTCGGAGCTAATCTAATGTTTGACGGTCAGATTTAGCTAGCTAGCTCAACTGTTCGTTGGCCAGTTAACAGTGGATCTGACTCGATGGACCTGTACAGTAGCAGTTTGGTAACAAAGCGTTGCTTTTGTCGGATAAATCAGGGGGCGATTGGCAGCATACAGGCTACCCAGCTGGTATTGTTGCTTAATGCAATAAGTCAGCAATCCTTTGGAAGATTTGGATCCACACAGTCAGACACACAGCAGTATA
Source organism: Oncorhynchus nerka (assembly GCF_034236695.1). Classification (NCBI taxonomy): domain Eukaryota; kingdom Metazoa; phylum Chordata; class Actinopteri; order Salmoniformes; family Salmonidae; genus Oncorhynchus; species Oncorhynchus nerka. Next base: position 50,946 of record NW_027039740.1, on the reverse strand, counting down.
TTGCTGTCAGGGCTGTATGGACGGGAGTCTTCAGACCGAAGACAGACAGACAGACAGAGGCTGCCAGATTCCCAGAGGGATCGAGATGACACTGGCTAACATGAAACCAGAGCGAGGTAAGCTGATCTACATGGATTTATTCCATGCCAACAGAAGCTATACTGTTCATGGTATTCGTCTGTGTGAGCCTTCACTATGGTGTCCATCATTGCAGTGCTAAAAGGGTCATGAGGATCATATTGACATGATCCATCGTTGGCCTGTGTGTGTTGTTGGATCAGCAGAATGTAGCCAGCCAGGCAGTCCCCGGAAGAGGGAGAGGTATCGGCCAGAGAGGGAGAATGATGTAACAGCTGGTTAACTTGCTTGCCTGCCTGTGTTGATAAAAAGTAAACCTGACCCAGGCAGGCCAGTGAGGCCACGGAAATTAGGACATTCTGACTGCCAAATTACACAATGGATAGGTGAACAAGATGGCTACAGATATCTGAGCAATGGTTCAATTATAACAACACAATGTCATCTTGTAATTTCTGTCAAAAAGCTGTTTTTGGGGGACAAAACACAGCAGATCACACTGACAGGATGGAACAACTCACTGCACGATAAAACAGCTCCTTCTTTTGGGTGCCTGAGAGCTCTGAGTTATTCTGTCAGTCTCTGGTATGGGTATGCTGCAATGCTCAAAGCCCTTTGTTCGAACTGAACATCTTCACAGTGACTCTGAATCATCACTATGAACAGAGACTTCGATCTGCTCTCTGCCTTCTGTACTGTCTGTGTGTTTACATGATGTATGATTAACATGACGTCTGCAGGGCAGCCAGCTTTGTCTGTTTTCATATCAGGTTTATTCAACCGCAGCAGCAGTGGTCTGTAATGCCAGCTCTATTAGTAATACATGGACTGTATTGTATGCCCCCTGCCTGCCAGCCTAGTCTGCCTGCTTGGACATAGTCTAGTAATGTAGTGATTGCTTCAACATGCTTGTCATTAATCCAAGTTTGGTTATGATTCTTGTAAGGGCAACAACATAACAGCAGCTAGTTGGAGCTCAGAGCAGCTAGCTGATACCCTTTGGCCTTATTAACACATTACCTTCAATCAGAAGACATTTAGCTTCTGTTTGTTTTAGTTACCACCAAACATGGAGTCAATCAATAGGCCTGTCTCTATCTACTGTTCTGAGGTCTGTATTAAGACAATATGGCTGTCTGTATCTACTGTTCTGAGTTATGTAGTAAGAAAATAGGCCTGTCTCTTCTGTACTAGCTTGGTCTCTGTCTACTGTACTGGGACCTGTTGTCACTAGTCAGACAATGCAGGGCCTGCAACTACTGCACAGAAGTTTGATGTGGTCACACAGCAACCACTGTCAGACAAAGGAAGCTCAATCAGAGATTGCTTTTCCTACTACACAACAAACCCCACACCATCAGTGTCCTACACACCCATCCTACTGACACTGTACTGTAACATGACTCTCTACCCAATGTCAGGGTGTAAACATGTCGTCCAACACCAAAAGGCTGAGATTTCACCCCTGCACACTGACTCTGGCTTTACCTTTAAAAACAACCCAGGGTTCATGGCTCTGACATTTGGATGTGGTAAACACACACACTGTACATATAGTAATTAAATCACACACTTACTGTTCTACACACTGCAATTTTTATTTTTTTGCTTGGTCAATTGTAAACAACAACACACTTTTACTGAGCTACAGAGACAGATCTGGCTTTTCCTGCTGGATCTCAAGTTACTGTAGTTGGACTACATTTACATTTGAGTCATTTAGCAGACACTCTTATCCAGAGCGACATACAGTAGTGAGCGCAGACATTTTCATCTTTTTTTCTACTAGTCCCCCGTGGGAATCGAACACACAATGCCAGGGTTGTGTGTTCAAGTGCCATGTTTTACCAGCTGAGCCTTTCTTTCCCTTCCCCCCCATATAGATTCTGTGTTCTGCTGTGCTGTTGGCTCCCTGTGGGTCTGTCACGGTGGTTCTATTAATAATGTCTAATTGCAATAGAAGCTGCTCTGGAGCAGTTCCCATATGACAGGCCAGCCGATGCTCCCACTGTTCTATTGTTATTATGGGACATACTGTTCCTCTGGTTGAAAATGCAGACAGACAGACTGCCCTCCCTGTACTCCTCTGACACTCTCTCTCCTCCGTTTGTTCTGATCCCGTTCTTCTCTCCTTTCTTGTCTTATCCTCCTCCTCCTCCCCTCCTCCCAGACCCCCTCTCCTCCTCATCTCCCTGGCGAGGAAGGTGTTTACGGAGCATTCTAGCCCCTATGCTGAACTAGTGACAGGAGTTAGTTTCTCTAGGCTTTACCCCAGTGGGCTTACTCTGTCTTGGTTCACACACCCACACCGTAACAGAGAGAATGTTTAGAGAACGCGTTCTTGTTTTTTAAAAATGCTTTTACTTGTTATACAAATTCTGATTCACAAGTGCTTTTTCTTCAACTTTATATTGCAACCATGTGTGTGAGAAAGGGAAAGGGAGCCATCACAGTGCAGTGTTTAGCTCAGTGCTAAGTGAAGTCATCTGATTGACTTGTTGTTCAACATGTAGGCTAGTGCTGTGGCTGTGGCCCCTGTGCTGGCTGAGAGAGACAGACACAATCGGATGATTATTTGAATCAGCTGTGTAGTGTAAGGGCAAAAACCAAAACGTGCACCCCTTGGGGTCCCGAGGACCGAGTTTGGGAAACCCTGCCCTAATCCTAATTGTAACCCTAAACCTAACCCCTAAACTTAAAATAGCCTTTGTCCTCCCACGAGGGAGAGTTCCCCCCCCCCCTTGTTTTACTATCCTTGTGGGGACAACGATAGGAGAACCAACACACATATTGCACACAGACACAGCTTTAACAGATCTCATAAAGAGCCATGGCAGAACAGTCACAGAAGAGCAAGGAAATGGTCGGATGTCACACACACACTAAGTACATAGGCTACAACACACACATGATCTCACAATGAGTCATGGTTCTGGAGAGGAACGAATAAGGGAGGAGAGACAAGGTGGGGACAAGAAGAATAGATGGGAATGGGAAGAGAATAACAAACACTGAAGGCATATTGAAGCTTTGTTTACATAAATGTCTACTGGAACGTGCCTTTGAATCAGTGTTTTTTTTGTTTGTTTTTTGGAGGTGTTTCCTGTTGGAGGTCAAACAAGGTGTCTCGGGGGATGTCCACACCCCTCAGACAGATTTACCCCCCCTTATAAACTGGGTGGTTTGAGCCCTGAATGCTGATTGGCTGAAAGCCGTGGTATACCAGACCATAAACCATGCATATGACAAAACATTTATTTTTACTGCTCTAATTATCAAATCAAATTTTATTTGTCACATGCGCCGAATACAACAAGTCAAGACCTTACAGTGAAATGCTTACTTACAAGCCCTTAACCAACAATGCTTTAAGAAGTTAAGAAAAAATAAGTTAAGTAAAAAAACAAAATACAAAAAAAAAGTAACAAATAATTAAACAGCAGCAGTAAAATAACAATAGTGAGGCTATATATATACACAGTGGGGCAAAAAAGTATTTAGTCAGCCACCAATTGTGCAAGTTCTACCACTTAAAAAGATGAGAGGCCTGTAATTTGTGGGTTAACTGCCTTGATCAGGGGAAGAACAACAGATTTTTACCTTGTCAGCTCAGGGATTCGATCTAGCAACCTTTCAGTTACTGGCTCGATGCTCTAACCACTAGGTTACCTGCCCTACCATATACAGGGAGTACCGGTAGAGAGTCAATGTGCGGGGGCACCGGTTAGTCGAGGATGAACATGTAGGTAGAGTTAAAGTGACTATGCATAGATGATAAACAGAGAGTAGTAGCAGCTTAAAGAGGGGTCTGGGTAGCCCTTTGATTAGCTGTGCAGGAGTCTTATGGCTTGGGGGTAGAAGCTGTTAATACCAATTACGTTGGTAACCAGTTTATAATAGCAATAAGGCACCTCTGGGGTTTGTGAATAATGGCCAATATAGCATGGCTATGGACCGTGTCCTAACACTCCGCTTGCAATAAGAGCAGCCCTATTGTCCATTTCTGGCCTTATTGCTTAATTAGCCCATCCCCAAGGCCCCGAACAGCCAGTAGAGCACAGAGTTGAGGAACTCTCACCGACAGCCAGGCCCGACAGAACAATCAGACAGTCAATCTGACTATTATGCCAACCTTCTTGCAGTGATTCACCTACAACAGGTGTTTTGTTATTCACCATACACACAGGCGGGTACAAAAGGACAGGCGTAATGTTATTTCACTAACCAGACAGAATGACAGGCAGGTACAGCGACAGGTGTTTTTGTTCTCACAGAAAGGGTCAGTCACGTCTGTTCACTGGGATGTCTGTTGTGTTTTTACGTGCTGGATGTGTCACGCTGACTGTCTTTGTAGACCTCTGGGCTCCAAAACATGCCTATTGTTATTCTTTTGTCAACAATAATAAACCTGTTATTATTAAAGGTGCCGTATGTAACCAACATTGAAGTGCTCTGACAGGTTCCTGTGTTGGCCGGTACTGTAGTTCAGTTCCAGTTCAGCGTGTGATTCGGCTCCAACCAGTCCTCCCAGTAATGCTCTTATGTAACTGTGGTGGTCTTATCTGGCTCATGCTGGCCTGACACACACACACACGTGTGTACACATACAGGCTCACGCTCACACACACAAGCTTAGTGGTCGCTCGGGCTCATGCCTGACACACACACACTCAGGCTCAGTGGTTGCTCTTGCTCAGAACCAGCACGGGACGTAAGTGTGTTGAGCCAACCGGTTCTGTGTAAGTGACATCATCAGCTTCTGTGTGCCGGTCACCTCCTGTGACCCTGTGGCTCCTCCCCCATGGTTGCGCTCAGCCAACTGGCAGCCAGCTCAGCAGGAACAGTAGGAACCATCTGGCCCGCTCAGTTTCCTCCTGGCAGGGGGAAGGATTAGCAGAGCGCACCACTCTCTATGCCTTCCCTGGCCCACATATGATGCTCTGTGATATGGGCTGCATGTCAAAATTCTATATTAGCTTCTTCTCCTCTCCTGTGATATGGGCTGCATGTCAATAGTTTACATTGGCTTCCTCTCATCTTCTCTCTCCTTCCTCACTGAATGAAAAAGACCTGTGTTCAGAATCAGATCAGTGCAGATCAAGAAGAGGGGACAAGATGAGGAAACCACTTTAGAGGAGACGACTAGAGGAAAGTAACAGTAACAGACAATTGACAATTTCACACACACCCCATAGTTGGAGCTGAGTAGAGTCCCCTTGCTGGGTCAGATTCCTCTTGGCCAACAACAACACACCTCCCTCCAAAAGTCAGCCAACAGCTTTACTGTTCTAAACATGGCCGCCCACCACCACGCATGGTTGCCTTCTCTCACATGCTGTTGCTATATCTGAGATGAACTCCCACATGGTTAGTCAGCTTGCTGCTTGTTCTGTTGCTTTATTTTAGTAACAAGGTCAACTCCTAACCAGATGATTGGTCTGCCTGTGCTGTGCCCCTGTTTAAAGGCATCTGGAAAGAGAGCTGTCTATTGACACTATGTAGGTTTGAATACATTATGGAGCATAGACGACTATCAGTAGCCTCTGGCCTGTATCTAACGCTGGCCTCTACACGATAACCAGCAACAGAGGAATTGGTTAAAGCACAACTAGTTTGGCAAGTGGCCGCCAGTCTAGATAGATATCAATCAAAGGTTTTTATAGAGCCCTTTTTACAACAGCAGTTGTCACAAAGTGCTTATACAGAAACCGAGCCGAATGCCCCAGAGAGCAAGCAATGCAGATGTAGTGGCACGGTGGCTAGGAAAAACTATCTAGAAAGGCAGGAACCAGGCTCTAAGAGGTAGCCAGTCCTCTTCTGGCTGTGCCGGGTGGAGATTCTAGGAGTGCATGGTCATTAAGGCGAGATCGTTCTTCAAGATGTTTCCAACGTTCATAGAAGACCAGCAGGGTCAAATAATAATCACAATGGTTATAGAGGGTGCAAGAGGTCAACACCTCAGGAGTTAATGTCAGTTGGCTTTTCATAGCCAGATAGAGGGTTCGACATGTCAGAGTCGTCAGTCGCCTGACCTCTATCTATTGCAGAGAAGAACCACCCATGACCTGGCTAGGTCAGTCAGTCCTACAGAGATATATTAGGCCATGGCTGGCCAGCTCCAGTTCAGTTCAGCACTTTAAAAAGTCTTGACTGCCACACTTCCCATGGCCTTTGGAGCGTTGTTGACGTTGCTCAATTTGTCCTCTGTGTCAGAAATGTAATCTCCTGAGCGCTGTAGGTCAGAGGGGTGTGTTTGTGGGTTTGCATATGCATGCGCACGTTCAACCAAGGCCAGATAGACCCGGCTCAGCCAGGAGGAGAGACCAGCTGAGTGCAAAACACACACACACACAATCTGAATTCTCTAACATGTGGCTGATTGGGGAAGGCTGTAAACTCCTCAAAACCTAGGTTAAAGGGCAGAGCACAGACTATCAGTCTACAGAGTAAAGTGTAGTTGTGCTCAGAGTCCGCTGTTGAGGCCATAGTGGGTACACAGCGGCGAGTACTACCCGGCTGTCCTACCCTGTGCTGTGCCGGGCACTCTGCCAGTTACGTAATCAGTATTAGTGGGACAAAGAGTGGGCTTCTGCAGAGAGAGAGCACTGGCTCTGGAGGCCTTTACACCCAGGCTAGTGAGGGCATGATCAGGACTAGTCTGGTCAGGGTCACCTGTAATGGTAAACATCTAGGCCTTCAGAGCTGACCCCAGTCCACACAGGACCATGATTAAAAGCTTTAGCTAGGCTGAATGCTCTCGTTAGACTCGTCACTAGTGGTAGTGTTTTAAATTAGCAGTTGGGCTCAAGTAAAAGCTTAATCTGGTGTGTGTGTGAAAGCCCTTCTGTTGCAGCAGCTAGTAATGAGGGTTTGAGATGTGTGTGTCCGTTGGGCCTGGTGTGTATGAGAGTTCCAGACAATAGCAGTCGGAGCAGCTGAGTTCACAGTAGCAGAAAGAGAAAACTGTACCCAACCCTCTAAGCCAATCAGAAGGCATCTGTGTGTTGCTATGTGTGCTGTGAATCTGCCCCTTTGTGTAAAGAGAGGGTGGGGGTAGATAAAGGGAACAAAGAGAGAGCTCTCAGGAAACTGTGAATTGAACATGGCTCAACTTCAAACTCTATTCTCTTTATTGTTCCTACATGTGATTTCAGGGCAGGCCAACTTCACATGGAACAGGAAACTGCATCTTTGTATTGACAACACTTTTCTGTTTGCTTGCTGCTACAGTGTAGGCTACTTAGTGTTTTTGTAACTTAAATCAGAGCTCCTGTAGAGTGGGCTGGACTTCTATCTGTTTCAATCACTGAGCCTCATGGAGAACAAATAGTCTGTAAGAACACACACACACACACACACACACACACACACAGTGACAGACAGTCATGTCATAGATGACATGCCACTGGAAACACACACACAGATGGAAACTCACACACACAGACCCAACTCATTCCAGCACACACAGAATCCCCGTAACAGGACCTTAACATGATCTGTGTGTTGCCAGGGCAACCCTTTGTCCCCATGCAAAATAGATGTGCACTATGACCAGAGTAGGAGAGGAACCTCAGGGCTGTATGTGTGTTTTCATTGCGTGCCGCCACTGCTAATCGTTGCCGACCACTCCCAAAAAATATGATTACTTATTATTTTATGCATTTTTTTTATGCTAAAACGTTTTCAGTGAACTTAAAAGACTAAAGATATAAAGTTTGTAGAAAATATGAATTTATATATTTTTAAACGAGATCATCTTTGAGAACGATCACCAAAATAAAAATGATTCATGGCATGGGGCTCCATAATTTTTGAGTCACTCAGATGGCATAAACCATGGCAAAATTTGTAGAATTGCAGAAAATTACATTTAAAACAGAGGAATTTGGTCTCTTCTGCCAAGAGGAGGCCTTTAAAGATGTTGGTAGGAGGCTGCACAATTGGCAACGCCCACTACGACACCCCCATCCCCCGCTAACTTGAAAACAATCCTAGGGGAAACCTGTAGGTAGTGGTATTTGTGTTACGGTGTTCGCATGCCTCCCAGACGAACAGTTCAGAAAAGTTTGTGCATATAATATGACAACATTTTGTGATGTTTTTGTTCGTTTTTAACTTATTTTCGGTTGTTCGGGCACACATTCTTTTCTAGAGGCAAGCTGAAGTTCGGCGCCAAAGTCTATTCCCCTTCGTCAGGGATTGGTCAACAGTAGGGATTCTTCAATAAATCTTGGTTGATTTTTCAATGAGACTCGTTTTCATTGAGAATACTGCACCAAACATTTTAGTTAGATGTAAAATCATCACAATGAATGACACATTTCTAGAGTTATTTTAGATTCATTCTAACTATTTTGAGGATTTGGGGTCATGGTTAATGCTGGTTGGTGTTAGTGGGGGGATGTGGTTAATTCTGGTTGGTGTTAGTGGGGGATGTGGTTAATTCTGGTTGGTGTTAATGGGGGTGTGGTTAATTCTGGTTGGTGTTAGTGGGGGTATGGTTAATGCTAGTTGGTGTTAGTGGGGGTATGGTTAATGCTGGTTGGTGTTAATGGGGGTATGGTTAGGGTTGGTTGGTGTTAGTGGGGGTATGGTTAATGCTGGTTGGTGTTAGTGGGGGGTATGGTTAATGCTGGTTGGTGTTAATGGGGGTATGGTTAATGCTGGTTGGTGTTAGTGGGGAGGTATGGTTAATGCTGGTTGGTGTTAGTGGGGGGTATGGTTAATGCTGGTTGGTGTTAGTGGGGGGTATGGTTAATGCTGGTTGGTGTTAGTGGGGGGTATGGTTAATGCTGGTTGGTGTTAGTGGGGGGTATGGTTAATGCTGGTTGGTGTTAGTGGGGGGTATGGTTAGTGTTGAGTAGTTGTAGTGTAGTTATATTTATCCCAGAGGGGCCTGCCCTGCAGTAACAGTAATCAGATTTACCATGGAGAAACTGTCTAATCTCACACTAATGCCTACCACAACTAATATATCCACTCACTGTGTGTGTTTAATACAGACTCTGTGTTTCATGAATTGATTCTGAAAATGTGTATGTGTGTGTGGAGAGACGCAGAGAGAAAGAGGCAGGGGCTCGAGGGAGGGTCCCCCCCATCAGACCACAGATGGCACATTACTAGATAGTAGCCACACACCACCTCTCCTCCAGGTTAGATACTGTCCCTACTAGACTAACCAGGGGTCAACAATGTCAACTAGGTATTGATGGCCAGGAGAGGGTTCATAATGATCTGGCCTTGGTTTGGAACAGAAAAAAATTGTATTACAACTGAACTGATAGCAGCCTTGATGATACAGACATGATCTCCCCTCTCAGTACTTATGTATCATCAGTTATACTTGTGCCATCTGTTTCTCTACTGTGAGAACCTGGAGATTCAGCAAAGAGGGAGAGAAAGTGTGTGTGTGTCCAGAAGGAGAGAGAAAGTGTGTGTGTGTCCAGAAGGAGAGAGAAAGTGTGTTAGCCCATGAGTTAATCAGCTTGTCTTCTAGCTGAGGCCTAAAAAAACAACAGCAGTATTCTTTGTACTATAGCACTATACAGCAGACCTAAACATGACTACATTATCTATTAACTACACACACACTCCCACCCCTCCCCTGTACGAATCCAGCACCCTGGGGGATGTTTTCCACACCCTGTGACGGGTGTGTTTGTACTAGGCCAGCTGATCAGTGGGCTCCTCTCCAGGACAGCAGCAGTAGTTCTATTAATAAGACCTGCGTGCTGCTCTGCAGTCAGTCCGCTCTTCATAAACCTCTCCTCTTACATAATACACACTCGCTGTACACATTCTACATTTACATTTACATTTAAGTCATTTAGCAGACGCTCTTATCCAGAGCGACTTACAAATTCTCACACGATACCCACTAGAGGTCGAACGATTATGATTTTTCAACACCGATACCGATTATTGAAGGACCAAAAAGGCCGATACCGAATAATCGGCCAATTTTGTTGTTGTTTGTAATAATGACAATTACAAAAACACTGAATGAACACTTATTTTAACTTAATATAATGCATCAATAAAATCAATTTAGCCTCAAGTAAATAATGAAACATGTTCAATTTGGTTTAAATAATGCAAAAACAAATTGTTGGTGAAGAAAGTAAAAGTGCAATATGTGCTATGTAAGAAAGCTAAAGTTTCAGTTCCTTGCTCAGAACATGAGAACATATGAAAGATGGTGGTTCCTTTTAACATGAGTCTTCAATATTCCCAGGTATGAAGTTTTAGGTTGTAGTTATAATAGGAATTATACAACTATTTCCCTTTATACCATTAGTATTTCATTAACCTTTGACTATTGGATGTTCTTATAGGAACTTTAGTATTGCCAGTGTAACAGTAGCTTCCGTCCCTCTCCTCGCTCCTCCCTGGGCTCGAACCAGCAACACAACGACAACAGCCACCATCGAAGCAGCGTTACCCATGCAGAGAAAGGGGAACAACTACTAGAAGGCTCAGAGCGAGTGACGTTTGAAACACTATTAGCGTGCGCTAACTATCTAGCCATTTCACTTCGGTTACACCAGCCTCATCTCGGGAGTTGATAGGCTTGAAGTCATAAACAGCGCAATGCTTGACGCACAACGAAGAGCTGCTGGCAAAACGCACGAAAGTGCTGTTTGAATTAATGTTTACGCGCTTGCTTCTGCCTACCACCGCTCAGTCAGATACCTAGCTATTTGATGCTCAGTCAGATTATATGCAACGCAGGACACGCTAGACAATATCTAGTAATATCATCAACCATGTGCAGTTAACTAGTGATTATGATTGATTGTTTTTTTATAAGAGAAGTTTAATGCTAGCCAGCAACTTACCTTGGCTTACTGCATTCGCGTAACAGGCAGTCTCCTTGTGGAGTGCAACGAGAGAGAGGCAGGTCGTTATTGTGTTGGACTAGTTAACTGTAAAGTTGCAAGATTGAATCCCCCAAACTGACAAGGTGAAAATCTGTCGTTCTGCCCCTGAACGTGGCAGTTAACCCACCGTTCCTGGGCCGTCATTGAAAATAAGAATGTGTTCTTAACTGACTTGCCTAGTTAAATAAAGGGATACATTTTTTAAATTTTATTTGCAAAATGGCGCCCAAAAATACAGATTTTGCGATTGTTATGAAAACTTGAAATCGGCCCTAATTAATTGGCCATTCCGATTAATCGGTCAACCTCTAATACACACATTCTCACACGATACACACATACTCACACGATACACAAATACTCACACGATATACACACTAAAAACAGAAAGCTGACACCAGAGCAGCCATGTCCCATATTTCTCTGGCCTATCCCACTGGAACGGAAGATCTCTCTCTCTTTCCCTCCTTATTCTCCCTCCTTTGTTTCCCTCCTTTGTTTCCTTCTCTCTTTCCCTCCTGCCAGATCTTTACATTTAGCCTACTCTACTTGGAGGGAGCAGAGGGTTAACAGAGCAGATCACTGTATAGGAAGTCCTATAGGCTGCTCCTCTCCCTTCTCACTCTCACCTGTCCTATAGCCATTAGCCAGTCAAAGCTGGGTTTCTCTCCCCGACCCCCTCTCCAAGTCTCAGCCTACAGCTGACTGCAGCCCCCTCCCCTGATCCATGTTATCTGTGCTGTTTCTGTCTCTCTCCCACTCTGTGTCTGTGTTGACTGTTCTCTCTCCATGTGCAGAGAGCAGCTCTGAGCACGTGGGAGGAGTTCCCTGGAAGAATGTGTGTGACTGCCTGACACAAACAAACACACATACATACATACATACATACATACATACATACATACATACATACATACATACAATTTGCAAATAAATTCATAAAAAATCCTACAATGTGATTTTCTGGATTTTTTTTCTCATTTTGTCTGTCATAGTTGAAGTGTACCTATGATGAAAATTACAGGCCTCATCTTTTTAAGTGGGAGAACTTGCACATTGGTGGCTGACTAAATACTTTTTGCAGACACTGTGTGTGTGTGTGTGTGTGTGTACATATATTATTATATACACACACACACACACACACACACACACACACACACACACACACACACAGAGACAAACTAGACACACAGCGACCCCCAGAGCCAGCTGAGAGGCTCTTTGTTAGAGCTGGGTTGTAGGGAGGACAGGGCTCTGTTTGAACATAACCTTTCTGACTGTTGCTCCACCCAAACCCAACCCTGACCGGACAGACACTACAGCAGAACACACAGTTCTTTTTCTGTCTGACTGTTGCTCCACCCTAACCCAACCCTGACCGGACAGACACTACAGCAGAACACACAGTTCTTTTTCTGTCTGACTGTTGCTCCACCCTAACCCAAACCTGACCGGACAGACACTACAGCAGAACACACAGTTCTTTTTCTGTCTGACTGTTGCTCCACCCTAACCCAACCCTGACCGGACAGACACTACAGCAGAACACACAGTTCTTTTTCTGTCTGACTGTTGCTCCACCCTAACCCAACCCTGACCGGACAGACACTACAGCAGAACACACAGTTCTTTTTCTGTCTGACTGTTGCTCCACCCTAACCCAACCCTGACCGGACAGACACTACAGCAGAACACACAGTTCTTTTTCTGTCTGACTGTTGCTCCACCCTAACCCAACCCTGACCGGACAGACACTACAGCAGAACACACAGTTCTTTTTCTGTCTGACTGTTGCTCCACCCTAACCCAACCCTGACCGGACAGACACTACAGCAGAACACACAGTTCTTTTTCTGTCTGACTGTTGCTCCACCCTAACCCAACCCTGACCGGACAGACACTACAGCAGAACACACAGTTCTTTTTCTGTCTGACTGTTGCTCCACCCTAACCCAAACCTGACCGGACAGACACTACAGCAGAACACACAGTTATTTTTCTGTCTGACTGTTGCTCCACCCTAACCCAACCCTGACCGGACAGACACTACAGCAGAACACACAGTTCTTTTTCTGTCTGACTGTTGCTCCACCCTAACCCAACCCTGACCGGACAGACACTACAGCAGAACACACAGTTCTTTTTCTGTCTGACTGTTGCTCCACCCTAACCCAACCCTGACCGGACAGACACTACAGCAGAACACACAGTTCTTTTTCTGTCTGACTGTTGCTCCACCCTAACCCAACCCTGACCGGACAGACACTACAGCAGAACACACAGTTCTTTTTCTGTCTGACTGTTGCTCCACCCTAACCCAACCCTGACCGGACAGACACTACAGCAGAACACACAGTTCTTTTTCTGTCTGAGTGTTGTTCTGTGCTCAGCTGACGTGGAGATTCTAAAATGATCCCCAGAACAGGAATAGTGTTGTCCTTCCTCCCTTCCTGTCTGTGTTTAGTGGTTAGTCTGGGCCAGGGTGTTGTAGCATGTTGTCTCCTACTCTACAAGAGAACAGATGATCTCTGAATGCGTGTTCTTGCTTGAAATGTGTAACTTGAAATGTATCCCCGTCAGAATGTATCTGACCAGTGTTTTTCTTTTCCCCTTCTTCCAGATGTGGTGACGGAGGAGTTCTTTGAGTACGATGCTGAGGACTTCCTGGTGTTCCTGACCCTGTTGATCACTGAGGGACGGACCCCAGAATGTTCTGTGAAGGGTCGCACAGAGGGGCTGCACTGCCCCCCTGCAAAGTCCGCCCTGCCGCCTCTACACAGGCACGAGTGCAGCGACAAACTGCCACAGGTAATGTCCACAAACATACACACACAGGTAACACACACTTCCCCAGCTAACACACACACACATACGCACACACACACTGCTCCACCCAAGTAACACACTGCCTCAGCTAACACACACACACACTTACCCTCCCCTGTATGTGTGTGTTCAAGTGTGTGCAGGCGCGGCGTGTGCGCTCGGAGGTGTGTGTGTTGTGGAGGAACAGTACTCCCATCATGGTGGAGGTGATGCTGCTGCCAGACTGTTGCTATGGAGACGAGAGTCCCCCTAGTGACCCCATCAGTGACCCAGCGATCAAACAAGACGCTCTGCTACTGGAGCGATGGACTCTGCAGCCTGTACCACGACAGTATGTACACGCGGACCCTGCATTCTGTACCACGACAATATACACACACACCCTGCAGCCTGTACCACAACAGTATGTGTACACACACACACACACACACACACTGCAGCCTGTACCACAACAGTATGTGTATACACACACACACTGCAGCCTGTACCACGACAATATATACACACACTGCAGCCTGCACCACGACAATATACACACACACACCCTGCAGCCTGTACCACAACAGTATGCACACACACAGTACCACAACAGTATGTACACACACACACACCCTGCAGCCTGTACCACAACAGTATGTACACACACACACCCTGCAGCCTGTACCACGACAGTACACACACACACACACACACACACACACACACACTGCAGCCTGCACCACGACAATATACACACACACCCTGCAGCCTGTACCACAACAGTATGCACACACACACACGCAGTACCACAACAGTATGTACACACACACACCCTGCAGCCTGTACCACAACAGTATCTTTTAATTTATTTTTTTATTTTTAACCTTTATTTAACCAGGCAAGTCAGTTAAGAACAAATTCTTATTTTCAATGACGGCCTAGGAACAGTGGGTTTAACTGCCTGTTCAGGGGCAGAACGACAGATTTGTACCTTGTCAGCTCGGGGGTATGAACTCGCAACCTTCCGGTTATTAGTCCAACGCTCTAACCACTAGGCTACGCTGCACACACACATCCTGCAGCCTGTACCACAACAGTATGTGTACACGCACACACACACACACTGCAGCCTGTACCACAACAGTATGTGTACACGCACACACACACACACTGCAGCCTGTACCACAACAGTATGTGTTTTGCACACACACACACACTGCAGCCTATACCACAACAGCATGTGTACACACACACACACACACACCCACACACACACACACACACTGCAGCCATCATCTGACACTAATTAGCATAACACAACGGACATAAATCTTCCTAGAAAATCTTCCTATTCATGAAAATCACAAGTTAAATATATTGGAACACCGCTTAGCCTTTTGTTAATTACCCTGTCATCTCAGATTTTCAAAATATGCTTTACAGCCAAAGCTAGACAAGCATTTGTGTATGTTTATCGATAGCCTAGCATAACATTATGCCTTGCTAGCAGCAGGCAACCTTGTCACGAAAATCAGAAAAGCAATCAAATTAAATCGTTTACCTTTGATGAACTTCAGATGTTTTCACTCACGAGACTCCCAGGTAGATAGCCAAAGTTCATTTTTTCGCAAAATATTATTTTTGTTGGTGAAATAGCTCCGTTTGTTCTTCACGTTTGGCTGAGAAATCGAACCGGAAATTGTGGTCACGACAAACGCCGAAAATATTCCAAATTAGCTCCATAATATCGACAGAAACATGGCAGACGTTGTTTATAATCAATCCTCAAGGTGTTTTTCAAATATCTATTCGATAATATATCAACCAGGACAATTGGTTTCTCAGTAGAAGGATTGGAATAATGGCTACTTCTTTATTTTACGCGAGAATTTCTCTGGGAGCATCAGGTGACCACTTGCGCAATGAAGCCGCCTACGGGTATTCTTCAACATAAATGCGTAAAACTACGTCACAATGCTGTAGACACCTTGGGGAATACGTAGAAAGCATAATCTGGTTGATAGGGCATTCACGGCTCAATAGGGACGCATCGGAATGCAGGGCTTTCAAAAGATGAGTCACTTCTGGATTGGATTTTTCTCAGGCTTTCGCCTGTAACATCAGTTCTGTTATACTCAGACAATATTTGTACAGTTTTGGAAACTTTAGAGTGTTTTCTATCCTAAGCTGTCAATTATATTCATATTCTAGCATCTTGTCCTGACCAAATATCCCGTTTAATTTGGGAACATTATTTTTCCAAAAATGAAAATACTGCCCCCTAGTACCAACAGGTTAACTACACATGGTTGATGATATTACTAGTTTATCTAGCATGTGCTGCGTTGCATATAATCGATGCGGTGCCTGTTAATTTCTCATTGAATCACAGCCTGCTTCGACAAACGGGTGATGATTTAACAAGCACAGGACACTGTCGTTGCACCAATGTACCTAACCATAAACATCAATGCCTTTCTTTAAAATCAATACACAAGTATATATTTTTAAACCAGCATATTTAGTTAATATTGCCTGCTAACATGAATTTCTTATAACTAGGGAAATTGTCAATTCTCTTGCGTTCCGTGCAAGCAGTATATGCAGCAGTTTGGGCCGCCAGGCTCATTGTGAACTGTGTGAAGTCCATTTACTCCTAACAAAGGCCGTAATTAATTTGCCAGAATTGTACATAATTATGACATAACATTGAAGGTTGTACAATGTAACAGCAATATTTAGACTTAGGGATGCCATCCGTTAGGATAAAATACGGAACGGTTCCGTATTTCCCTGAAAGAATAAACGTTTTATTTTCAAAATAATAGTTTCCGGATTTGACCATATTAATGACCTAAGGCTCGTATTTCTGTGTGTTATTATGTTATAATTATATTTGATATTTGATAGAGCGGTCTGACTGAGCAGCAGCAGGCTCGTAAGCATTCATTGAAACAGCACTTTCGTGCGTTTGCCAGCAGCTCTTCGCAATGTTTCAAGCATTATGCTGTTTATGACTTCAAGCCTATCAACTCCCGAGATTAGGCTGGTGTAACCGATGTGAAATGGCTAGCTAGTTAGCGGGGTGCGTGCTAATAGCATTTCAAACGTCACTCGCTATGTGACTTGGAGTAGTTGTGGCTTTTGTGGAGCGATGGGTAACAATGCTTAGAGGGTGGCTGTTGTCCATGTGTTCCTGGTTCGAGCCTAGGTAGTGGCAGGGAGAGGGACGGAAGCTATACTGTTACACTGCAATACTAAAGTGCCTATAAGAATATCCAATAGTCAAAGGTTAATGAAATACAAATGGTACAGAGAGAAATAGTCCTATAATTCCTATAATAACCTCAACCTAAAAGTTCTTACCTGGGAATATTGAAAACTCATGTTAAAAGGAACCACCAACTTTCATATGTTCTCATGTTCTGAACAAGGAACTTAAACGTTAGCTTTTTTACATGGCACATATTGCACTTTTACTTTCTTCTCCAACACTTTGTTTTTGCATTATTTAAACCAAATTGAACATGTTTCATTATTTATTTGAGGCTAAATTGATTTGATTGATGTATTATATTAAGTTAAAATAAGTGTTAATTCAGTATTGTTGTAATTGTCATTATTACAAATAAATAAATACATTTAAAAAATATAATCGTCCGATTAATCGGTATTAGCTTTTTTGGTCCTCCAATAATCGGTATCGGCATTGAAAAATCATAATCGGTCGACTTCTAGTACACACGCACTGCAGCCTGTACCACGACAATATGTACACACACACCCTGCAGCCTGTACCACGACAATATGTATACACACACACACACTGCAGCCTGTACCACGACAATATGTACACACACACACACACACACACACACACTGCAGCCTGTACCACGACAGTATGTACACACACAATGCAGCCTGTACCACGAAAATATGTACACACACATACCCTGCAGCCTGTACCACGACAATATGTACACACACACACATACACAATGCAGCCTGTACCACAACAGTATGTACACACCCTGCAGCGTGTACCACTACAGTATGTACACACGACACACACTTTTTGTCAGGACTAGGTTGAGCTAGTAGCACATGCAAAAACTGGAATATTCCACTTTGCCGCCGTATCAAACAGAAAACATGTATATACATTACCGTTCAAAAGTTTGGGGTCACTTAGAAATGTCCTTGTTTTTGAAAGAAAAGCACATTTTTTGTCCATTAAAATAACATCAAATTGATCAGAAATACAGTGTAGACATTGTTAATGTTGTAAATGACTATTGGAAATTACAGATTTTTTATAATGGAATATCTACATAAGTGTACAGAGCCCCATTATCAGCAACCATCACTCCTGTGTTCCAATGGCACGTTGTGTTAGCTAATCCAAGTTTATCATTTTAAAAGGCTAATTGATCATTAGAAAATCATTTTGCAATTATATTAGCACAGCTGAAAACTGTTCTGATTAAAGAAACAATAAAACTGGCCTTCTTAAGACTAGATGAGTATCTCGAGTATCAGCATTTGTGGTTTCGATTACAGGCTCAAAATGGCCAGAAATGAGAACTTTCTTCTGAAACTCGTCAGTCTATTCTTGTTCTGAGAAATCAAGGCTATTCCATGTGAGAAATTGACAAGAAACTGAAGATCTGGTACAATGCTGTGTACTACTCCCTTCACAGAACAGAGCAAACTGGCTCTAACCAGAATAGAATGAGGAGTTGGAGGACCCGGTGCATAACTGAGCAAGAGGACAAGTACATTAGAGTGTCTAGTTTGAGAAACAGACACCTCACAAGTCCTCAACTGGCAGCTTCATTAAATAGTACCCACAAAACACCAGTCTCAACATCAACAGTGAAGAGGAGACTACGGGATGCTGTCCTTCTAGACAGAGTTCCTCTGCCAGTGTCTGTGTTTTTGCCCATCTTAATCTTTTCTTTTTATTGGCCAGTCTGAGATATATATTTTTCTTTGCAACTCTGCCTAGAAGGCCAGCATCTCGGAGTCGCCTCTTCACTGTTGACATTGAGACTGGTGTTGTGCAACAGGGCCTCCCACTCTTTCTATATTGTATATTTTTAAGACTGACCATGAAAAAAAATGGCATTGGTATTGTTGCTAATGCTAATTTCCATAGCCTTAGCTAAAGCAAAGGCCTGATTCTCTCTCCTCCCCTGTCTCTCTCTAGGAGCGGTGATAGGTTTATAGAGGAGAAGACTCTGCTGTTGGCTGTTCGTTCCTACGTCTTCTTCTCCCAGCTCAGTGCCTGGCTCAGTGCTTCTCACGGCATTGTACCCCGAAACATCCTGTATAGGTAATACACACACACACACCTTCCTCTACAGGTAACACACACAAGAATACACTAAGAACCTCTTCACGACTGACTCATTATTTTCTATATTGTTACTGAATGTTGATCATAAAATACTTTCCAAAATGAACTAAATAATTTGATGTGATCACAAGTTATAAGCCTGCGTGTTTCTGTCCCACAGGATCAGTGCAGCAGATGAGGAGTGTGTCTGTCAGTTCTCCCAGACCCCAGCGGAGCACCTGTTCCCTGTCCCTAACGTGTCTCAGAGTG
The DNA here is from genome assembly GCF_034236695.1 of Oncorhynchus nerka. Taxonomy (NCBI): domain Eukaryota; kingdom Metazoa; phylum Chordata; class Actinopteri; order Salmoniformes; family Salmonidae; genus Oncorhynchus; species Oncorhynchus nerka. The sequence continues at coordinate 31,572 of NW_027039740.1, read as the reverse complement.
TTGCCCTGAGGCTCAGGGTCCAGTCACTCCCCCGTCAGCCCACCTACCCCACCCTGGCCTGTAGCATACACACCGGCCTGACCCTGGCCCCACTCTACAGCAAGACCCCCAGCCTTAAGCCCAACCTCAGCCCTAACCTCTACAGCAAGACACCTAGCCTTAACCCAGGCCTGAACCCTAACCCGCCTCTGTACGAGAGGAGCCACAACTCTAAAGAGAGCCACAACAGAGCGGCTCTGCCTTTCTCTGGCCTCCCCTTCCCCAGTCCTGCCAGTCTCCCCCTGCCCAGTAAGAGAGGCCCGGACCCCACAGACAGCCATGGTCATTCTAGCCAGAATGGATCAGACCTCCCCCGGGTCAATAAGGGGCAGACCTCATCCCCCTACCACCTCCCCCTCTCCCCACGGCCCTCCCCCCGCCCCCACAGGAAGCTGTCCTCCACTCTGCCCCTCCCCCCCGGGGGAAAGACTGTCAGGTGGCTCTATTCCCTCACCTCAGACCCCTCCGATGACATCACACACACCACAGAGGATTATGGGAAGGCCGTCAACGGGGCCGAGAGCTCCAAGGGGCGTGGCTCCGAAGCCCTCCGGGCCTTTAAGACTTATTCTTTGGCAGAGCCCCCGCGGTGCCCCTCCCCCAGACCCTCCTCTGAGACCAATCCTCTGATTGGCTCGCTGCTCCAGGAGAGACAGGAAGTCATCGCCCGCATCGCTCAGCGCCTCAACTTTTGCGACCCGACCGCCCCCCATCTCCCCCCTGCCCTCTTCACCCCCGACACCCCCACTAAGAACCCTGTCCGGGGCAGTTACCTTGGCAACACCACGCTCAGCAAGACCAAAGAGCCAGAGGGAGCTCCGCCCACTGAGGACACCCCGCCCTCCCTTTTCGACACGCCCATTGGCGACGCAGCGGCTATTATCAGGGAGACGCTGTCCCCGAAACCTGTTGCCTGCCGCAGACTGAGACTCCCAGAGGACAGAGATGGAGAGAGACTCAGAGACAGAGTCAGGGAGACACTGAGAGACAGAGAGGCATTGAGAGACCGACAGCGAGAGAGAGACAGTAGTCTCTTGTCTCATGCTGTTCAGGACATTACCAGACTGCTTCAGGACAGACTGTCTGTCCCTTCTCTGTCCCCAACACACAGCCGCAGCAGCAGCCCGCTACACAAACCACATACACACAGCACACACACGCTGTGCACTGACACACACACCACACACAGAGGCAGCAACAGTCATAGCAGTGGCCACTGCAACGGCTACACACCCAGCCATGACACACACACTCCCTCACACACACCTGCTAGCACAGACAGAGCTGGTGCTCCTCCAGAGACAGACAGTCCAATCAGAGCCCAGAACGGCTGTTCAACACTTGAAGACCCTCAGGTCAGCCCCCAACTCCAAATCCTGCCCCAGTCTTCTTCTCTAGTCATCCCACGGCCTCTACCCCAGCCCCAGTCTTCTCCTCTAGTCATCTCAAGGCCTCTACCCCAGCCCCAGTCTCAGGCCTCTCCACTACTCAGCCCCAAGAGTCCCAGGGCCAAGACCCCAAAGAGTTTACACCCCAACCGCCCCCAAGAGGAGCCCAGACCCTCCTCTCCTAAAGACAACATCCTGAGGACCATCCAGACCCTAACAGTGACCCAGACCATCACCCTGACCCAGACCACTGCACAGACCTTGACCACCAAGCTCACCCACACCCAGACCACTGCTCTCATCCAGAACCACATGAAACCTCTGACTCAGTCTCACAACCAGACCCAGACAGTCTCTCGAACTCCACCTTCACGGACTCAGGGCAGCCCTCGAACCCAGCCCTCTAGTCTCCAGGATGAGAACCAGCCCCCCCCAGGTTCCAAGTCCCCCAGCCCCCCAGTCCTGCTACCACACCCCCTGGCACAGAGCCCAACACTGTCCTGGTGAGTGTCCCTATAGACAAGCACACCTGATTAGAAAATCACATCACACTGCAGTATATGAGAATATCATCCATGTGGCTTATTTTGTTCAACACAAAAAAACTTCAATTAAATAACCTGCCTATGTGAAAGAGGATATTACCACTTTTGGAAAATGTTGATTAACAGTACAAAGAGATTTTGAGAAAGGATATTTGACATAGTGTATTTGGTATTTGTCTAAAATGGTTGTTGAGAATTGCTGTATTAAAGCCAGTGTGTGTTTTTTTTTCTTCCCCGTAGCGTTGTCCCTCACCCCTGAGACCGTGTAACAGTGGGAGGAAACACAACCGTCACTCTCTGGACTCCACCCTCACCAAGGCCTTCCACCCCTGTACCGGCCTGCCCCTGCTCTCCAGCCCTGTAAGACACACACACACACACACAGAGTCAGGGTGTGGAGCCACATGACTCATCTTCTCCTCAATAGTATGAATACTCTGACTAAACTCCTGTTGATGCTGACTAGGTTGTTCATAACAATGGAATCATTTTAAAGTTGTGTGTGTGTTTCATGTGGTGCTTGTTTTTGTTATTATTATTATTAAATACTTGTGTGTGCTGTCATGCTATAGTGTTTAAATTGGGTTTTTGATGTATATGTTTAAATAAAGTTTTGTGTACAGTTGTGTGTGTTGTATTATTAAATGTGTGTGTTGTCTCTCTCAGGTTCCTCAGAGGAGAACTCAGACTGGTTACTTTGACATGGACTCTTCTCTGACCAGCTGTAAAGGAATGCCCTGGACCGCAGGGAAGAGGTACTGATCTCTAACTCACACATCATACACACATTTAGACTGGGATATGTTCCGGGTAGCCCCAAACAACAACGTTGATGTACGTATACGCTGACTCGGTGAGCGAGTTTATTAGCAAGTGCATCAGTGATGTTGTACCCACTGACTATTAAAACCTTCCCTAACCAGAAACCGTGGATTGATGGCAGCATTCGCACAAAACTAAAAGCGCGAACCACCGCTTTTAATCATGGCAAGACGACTGGAAACATGACCGAATACAAACAGTGTAGTTATTCCCTCTGCAAGGCAATCAAACAAACAAGCAAAGCGTCAGTAAAGAGACAGTAGAGTCGCAATTCAACGGCTCAAACACAAGACGTATGTGGCAGGGTCTACAGTCAATCACGGATTACAAAAAGAAAACCAGCCCAGACAAATTAAACAACTTCTTTTCTCGCTTTGAGGACAATACAGTGAGTAAAACAGGCCAACGTGAGTAAAACATTTAAACGTGTTAACCCTCGCAGGGCTGCAGGCCCAGACGGCATCCCTAGCCACATCCACCGAGCATGCGCAGACCAGCTGGCTGGTGTGTTTACGGACATATTCAATCAATCCCTATCCCAGTCTGCTGTCCCCACATACTTCAAGAGGGCCACCAGTGTTTCTGTTCCCAAGAAAGCTAAGATAACTGAGCTAAATGACTACCGCCCCATAGCACTCACTTCTGTCATCATGAAGTGCTTTGAGAGACTAGTCAAGAATCATATCACGTCCACTCTAACTGATACCCTAGATCCACTCCAATTTGCTTACCTCCCCAATAGGTCCACTGACGACGCAATCGCCTTCACACTGCACACTGCCCTATCCTATCTGGACAAGAGGAATACCTATGTAAGAATGCTGTTCATTGACTACAGCTCAGCATTCAACATCATAGCCCTCAAACTCGCATTCAACACCATTAATCGTACCCTTTAATTAGGGCCGAATAACAATCGGAAATCTTATTTTTGGGCGCCGAAGCTCGAGAACACATTCTTATTTCCAATGGTCTCGGGTTAACTGCCTCGTTCAGGGACAGAACGACAGATTTTCACCTGGGTCCTGGACTTTCTGACCTCTAGTCTCGGCCCCCCCCTGTGGGACCTGGACTTTCTGAGGGTAGATGGTGAGGGTAGCAAACATCTCCACCCCGCTGATCCTCAACACTGGGGCCCCACGAGGGTGCATTCTCAGCCCTCTCCTGTACTCCCTGTTCACCCATGACTGCGTGGCCATGCACGACTCCAACTCAATCATCAAGTTTGCAGACGACACTACAGTGGTAGGCTTGATTACCAACAATGAACGAGACGGCCTACAGAGAGGTGGTGAGGCCCTCGGAGTGTGGTGTCAGGAAAATAACCTCACACTCAATGTCAACAAAACAAAGGAGATGATTGTGGACTTCAGGAAACAGCAGAGGGAGCACCATCCACATCTGAAGGGACAGTAGTGGAGAAGGTGGAAAGTTTTAAGTTCCTCAGCGTACACATCACAGACAAACTGAAATGGTCCAGCCACACAAGACAGCATGGTGAAGGAGGTGCAACAGCGCCTCTTCAACCTCAGGAGGTTGAAGAAATTTGGCTTGTCACCTAAAACATTCACAAACTTTTATAGATGCACAATCAAGAGCATCCTGTCAGGCTGTATCACCGCCTGGTATGGCAACTGCAGAGGGTAGTGCGGTCTGCACAACGCATCACCGGGAGCAAACTACCTTCGCTCCAGGACACCTAAAGCACCCATTTCACAGGAAGGCCAAAAGATAATCAAGGATATAAACCACCCGAGCCACGGCCTGTTCACCCCGCTATCATCCAGAAGGCGAGGTCAATACAGGTGCATCAAAGTTGAGACTGAAAAACAGCTTCTAACTCAAGGCCATCAGACTGTTAAACAGCCATCATTAACATAGAGAGGCTGCTGTCAACATACAGACTCAAATCTCTGGCCACTTTAATAAATGGATTTAATAAAGGTATCATTAGTCACTTAAAATAACACCATTTTAACCATGTTTACATATCCTACATTACTCATCTTGTATGTATACTGTATTTTATACCATCTACTGCATCTTGCCTATGCTGCACGGCCATCGCTCATCCATATATTTACAGTGCCTTGCGAAAGTATTCGGCCCCCTTGAACTTTGCGACCTTTTGCCACATTTCAGGCTTCAAACATAAAGATATAAAACTGTATTGTTTTGTGAAGAATCAACAAGTGGGACACAATCATGAAGTGGAACGACATTTATTGGATATTTCAAACTTTTTTAACAAATCAAAAACTGAAAAATTGGGCGTGCAAAATTATTCAGCCCCTTTACTTTCAGTGCAGCAAACTCTCTCCAGAAGTTCAGTGAGGATCTCTGAATGATCCAATGTTGACCTAAATGACTAATGATGATGATATACAATCCACCTGTGTGTAATCAAGTCTCCGTATAAATGCACCTGCACTGTGATAGTCTCAGAGGTCCGTTAAAAGCGCAGAGAGCATCATGAAGAACAAGGAACACACCAGGCAGGTCCGAGATACTGTTGTGAAGAAGTTTAAAGCCGGGTTTGGATACAAAAAGATTTCCCAAGCTTTAAACATCCCAAGGAGCACTGTGCAAGCGATAATATTGAAATGGAAGGAGTATCAGACCACTGCAAATCTACCAAGACCTGGCTGTCCCTCTAAACTTTCAGCTCATACAAGGAAAAGACTGATCAGAGATGCAGCCAAGAGGCCCATGATCACTCTGGATGAACTGCAGAGATCTACAGCTGAGGTGGGAGACTCTGTCCATAGGACAACAATCAGTCGTATATTGCACAAATCTGGCCTTTATGGAAGAGTGGCAAGAAGAAAGCCATTTCATAAAGATATCCATAAAAAGTGTCGTTTAAAGTTTGCCACAAGCCCCCTGGGAGACACACCAAACATGTGGAAGAAGGTGCTCTGGTCAGATGAAACCAAAATTGAACTTTTTGGCAACAATGCAAAACATTATGTTTGGCGTAAAAGCAACACAGCTCATCACCCTGAACACACCATCCCCACTGTCAAACATGGTGGTGGCAGTATCATGGTTTGGGCTTGCTTTTCTTCAGCAGGGACAGGGAAGATGGTTAAAATTGATGGGAAGATGGATGGAGACAAATACAGGACCATTCTGGAAGAAAACCTGATGGAGTCTGCAAAAGACCTGAGACTGAGACGGAGATTTGTCTTCCAACAAGCCAATGATCCAAAACATAAAGCAAAATCTACAATGGAATGGTTCAAAAATAAACATATCCAGGTGTTAGAATGGCCAAGTCAAAGTCCAGACCTGAATCCAATCGAGAATCTGTGGAAAGAACTGAAAACTGCTGTTCACAAATGCTCTCCATCCAACCTCACTGAGCTCGAGCTGTTTTGCAAGGAGGAATAGGAAAAAAATTCAGTCTCTCGATGTGCAAAACTGATAGAGACATACCCCAAGCGACTTACAGCTGTAATCACAGCAAAAGGTGGCGCTACAAAGTATTAACTTAAGGGGGCTGAATAATTTTGCACGCCCAATTTTTCAGTTTTTGATTTGTTAAAAAAGTTTGAAATATCCAATAAATGTCGTTCCACTTCATGATTGTGTCCCACTTGTTGTTGATTCTTCACAAAAAATACAGTTTTATATCTTTATGTTTGAAGCCTGAAATGTGGCAAAAGGTCGCAAAGTTCAAGGGGGCTGAATACTTTCGCAAGGCACTGTATATGTACATATTCTTAGTCCATTCCTTTACATTTGTGTGTATAAGGTAGTCGTTGGGAATTTGTTCGATTACTTGTTAGATATTACTGCACTGTCGGAACTAGAAGCACAAGCATTTCGCTACACTCACATCAACATCTGCTAACCATGTGTATGTGACCAATAAAGTCTGATTTGATTTAGACTCCTCATGTATACACCATAGATCCAAGGTCAGATGTAGGTCCTTAATAACCTTGTACTCAAACTCAATTGCTACCACTTAGAGGTTCAATAGAGAGCAAGCCGACTGGTAGGTGAGATTATGTTCTTACTAGACATCAGTGTTCAGTCAATCCAAGCCTGTACTGTACTGTAGCCCTGTCCTGTCCTCTCACACTGCCACCTGCTGTTCTGGCGGCTGTATTGCTAGTACTGTTGCTACTGGCCTGACACTGAGGCTCAACTCAAAATGGCAGCTGTACACAGCTCTACAGTCAGAGGCCCTGCTCTGCTCTGATCTGGCTGCCGGGTTACTGTGTGGATTAGGGATTAGAGGTCCGTTTGACCGGGGATGATGCTTCTACATACATAGCTGATTTAAGGTTTGATAGTGTTTGAATATACAGTATTAGTCATGTTGAATCATAAATTCAGATTTAGACTGCATGACAGCAATCCATGCTTGGGTTTAACTTTCCTGGCACTGTTTCCAAATAGTAATATTTTAGCATTTGTGGCACAAATCCCATTCAAGTCATGGGACTGATATTAGCATATTTCTGCATGTCCAAATCATCCGAGGGTTGCAGGGTCTACAAGCCATCTCTAATTCTCATGATTCAACAACTGAATAAATCGGCCAATGTGTGTGTGAACCCATTTTTAACCCTCTACTGTGTGTTCTGTGGGAAGAGTGTGTGTGAAGAGAGTGGAGGAGTCAGAAGAACCTCAGCCGCTGTTCAGTGCCAGTGCTCCACCTGCCAGCCTCAGTCTACTGGGCAACTTTGAGGTACCTCACACTCACTCACTCACTCACGTCACATAAGTGTACATGCATTGTACCTAAAGCATGTGTGTGTTACAGGAGTGTGTGTTGAACTACCGCCTGGAGCCGTTGGGGTCGGTGGAGGGTTTCACGGCCGAGGTGGGTGCTTCCGGAACCTTCTGCCCCAGTCACATGACCTTCCCCGTCGACGTTTCCTTCTACAGCGTCTCTGACGACAACGCACCCTCGCCATACATGGTGAGACACACCTACAGTACATACACAGACATATTATATATATCCCCCACACACTTTATATACCCTGAACAAAAATATAAATGCAACAATTTCAAAGATTTTACTGAGCTACAGTTCATATAAGGTAATCAGTCAATTGAAATAAATGAATTAGGCCCTACACTATGGTTTTCACATGAGTGAAAAAGCAGTCAGTATCTGGTGTGACCACCATTTGCCTCATGCAGCGCGGCACATCTCCTTCACATAGAGTTAATCAGGCTGTTGATTGTGGCCTGTGGAATGTTGTCCCACTCCTCTACAATGGTTTGCAAAGTTGCTGGATATTGGCGGGAACTGGAACACGCTTTTGTACACGTTGATCCAGAGCCTCCCAAACATGCTCAATGGGTGACATGTCTGGTGAGTATGCAGGCCATGGAAGAACTGGGACATTTTCAGCTTCCATGAGTTGTGTACAGATCCTTGCGACATGGGGCCGTGCATTATCATGCTGAAACATGAGATGATGGCTGCAGATGAATGGCACAACAATAAGTCTCAGGATCTCGTCATGATATTTCTGTGCATTCAAATTTGCCATCGATGATATGCAATTTTGTTCGTTGTCTGTCGCTTATGCCTGTCCATACCATAACCCCACCACCACGGGGCACACTGTTCACAACATTGACATCAGCAAACCGCTCACCTACACAACGCCATACACATAGTCTGTGGTTGTGAGGCCAGTTGGACTTACTGCCAAATTCTCTAAAATGACGTTGGAGGAGGCTTATGGTAGAGAAATGCATGTTTAATTCTCTGGCAACAGCTCTGGTGGACATTCCTGCAGTCAGACATCTGTGGCATTGTGTTGTGTGACAAAACTGCACATTTTTAGAGTGGCCTTTTATTGTCCCCAGCACAAGGTCCACCTGTGTAATAATCATGCTTTTTAATCAGCTTCTTGATATGCCACACATGTCAGGTGAATGGATTATCATGGAAAAGGAGAAATGCTCACTAACAGGGATGTACACAAATTTGTGCACAAGATTTGAGAGAAATTAGCTTTCTGTGTCTGGAAAATTTCTGAATGATTTTATTTCAGCTCATGGAACATGGGGTAAAACACTTTACATGTTGTGTTTTATATTTCTGTTATATATATACATATACGCACAAACTTACTGCTCACAGTGCAGATCAATATTAATAGTGTGTGTGTTGTTTTTGTTACAGGGAGTCATCAACCTGGAGACTCTGGGTAAAAGGGGCTACCGTGTCCCTCCATCAGGAACCATTCAAGTGGTGAGGACAGATTTTCACTCTGTGGATTATACACATTGAAGACTTTTGTTTAAATGTGTGTGCATGCGTGTCACTGTTGCTGACATAATAACTCCAGACAGAGAGAACAAAGGAAAGATGGGCCATTTCCCGTTCCAGCAGAGAGTTAGGAGAGGGAGACCTTAAGTGGGGACAGAAATACACTACTGTAGTGTGTTAACCCCTTCTCTTTTCCTCTCTCCCGCCCACTTTCTCTCTCTCTCTCCTGCCCTCTCTCTCGCCACTCTCTCTCGCTCTCTCCTACCCTCTCTCTCTCCTGCCCTCTCTCTCTCTCCCACCCACTTTCTCTCTCTCTCTCTCTCTCCTGCCCTCTCTCTCTCTCTCCCGCCCACTTTCTCTCTCTCTCTCCTGCCCTCTCTCTCTCTCCTCTCTCTCTCTCTCCTGCCCTCTCTCTCTCTCTCCCCCCCTTCTCTCCCAGACCTTATTTAACCCCAATAAGACGGTGGTGAAGATGTTTGTGGTGGTGTATGACCTGAGAGCCATGCCTGCCGGCCACCAGACCTTCCTCCGTCAGAGGACCTTTTCTGTCCCCGTTCGACGGGACAGCACACACTCACACAAACACGGCAGCCCAGACAACACACACACACCCGGCAGCAGCAGGAAAGCCCTCTCCCTCGGCCAGGAACGCATCCTGCGCTACCTCATTCACCTGAGGTAAGAAAGACACCTGGCTCAGCTGACCTGTCAATCACATCTCCCCTGTCAGTCAAATAAATGACCTGTTAATCAAGACTGAACAGAAGACCAATCTGAACAGGAAAACATTGTACTGGCACTAATCTAGCTCTTTCTTCACACACCCCCCAATCCAGGTTCCAGACCTCCAGGTCAGGTAAAGTGTACCTCCACAGGGATATCAGACTGCTGTTCAGTAGGAAGTCTATGGAGGTAGACAGTGGAGCGGCCTATGAACTCAAGTCCTACACAGAGTCCCCAGCTGACCCAGCCTTCTCCCCGCGCTGCTGACACACACACACACACACACCTCTATCTGCACTGACACACACACACTCCTCTATCTGCACTGACGCACACACTCCTCTAACTACACTGACGCACACACTCCTCTAACTACACTGACGCATACACGCACACCCACAGAGCTGTCAGAGAGCTGGGCTCAGAGCGTTCTCGTGTGGAACAGTCCAGACAGGCTCCGTCCCAGATACCTAAGGCCTGGAGATTTTGCTGACCATGAACAACTCCTGGCTCTACAGAACCCTGCTGTTTTCTGTGACGCTCAAACACGTATTTATACATGTAGAAAATGTATTAAAGACATGCTAAAACACACATCAAAAACACAATAGCGACCATGGACCACTGACTGACCAGAACAAGCAATCAAGAGACTGAGAAAATTACAAGACGACATTGAAAAAGCGCACTGTGTATTTCCACGACTGGAAATCAAAAGGAGTAATATTCTAATGTTTTTTTGTATTGTTACAAAAACAAATCTTTAAAGTGTTGCAATAGAGAGTAACATGTAGCTTTAGTGTTTACATAATTTTCTTTGTTTACCGTCAGTTATTTAATATTTAAATGAATATTTCAGTTACTGCTTATGTGACATCTATCATCCTCAGCATTATGATCTAGTGCAAAACTATGTAAATCATAATGTGTATTTTTGACATGAACTCAGATCTGAAAATATATCTATATCTTAAAGCAATCTTGAAAGCTGCATTGTGTCTGTGTGTCTTTTATTTTGAGTGTTTTGGACAACTGAGGTCCATGTCATGTCGACTGATGTAAAACATATCATGTCCTTATACATATGATAAAGATGATATGAAAATGAGTCAGTATTTCTACAGTGGTATAAAATGACTGTTTAAGTCCTCATTGGTCATAGCAGGTTGGTCCTGGGGTCAGATGTACAGGATCAAGTGGCCTGTGGAGAAGACAAAGATTACACACTGAGGAGCCACATTCAAATCCTTGTCAATTAAATAACACTTTTGTTCTGTCTGCAAATCACTAATATATGTAACCTGACCCTTCTTTCTTAGTGTAGGCCTACTGCTGCAGGCTTCAACTGCCAAGAGGTCGTGGCACAGGTGGTGGCCATGCTCCATAACCACAGAGTCACTGGTTCAGCTCTGGCAGTTCCCCCACAATCACTGGCCTTCAATATAACCTATGGATCATGGTCCATCAAAGGAAGAATGTGTATAATTTAGCTTATTTCATGACATTGGACTTGATGACCAAAGTCTTCTGATGCAGTCCATTATCATTACAGCAAAAAAACGGCATTTACCATCATGCAATATACTGTGAAACACCACTTCAAATTTGATGTCACATTTTTTTGTAGTGAATGTCGGTTGCATGAATTAAGTCGAGTAAAGTTGATGCTCAACAAAAGGCTCTACTTTTGTCTTGCTCAAATATCAGGCGACAGTTTTTAGAGGAAGATGGATGAGCGCGCCTCTGCTAAAGAATGACGTCAGATCGGGCAGACATATTTGTGCGGGCTGATAGTTAACGGTCGGACGGATTCGTATGGGGAGAGGAAGCCAGGGCAAGGATTTAGTTCAGATTGTGTTTACTTCTCGACTTTGCCAGGGATCGAGGTTACACTGAAATGTCGGAGGAAATTGAGGGGACAAAGACGACGGAGGAGACGGTGGTGAATGACCAGAATGTACGTTTATTTGCCTTAAACACAACCACTTGCTAACCAACGACAGTCAAGCTGCACTGCAATGCACGCTATCATATGATATGGCAGGTTTTTAGCTAACGTTAGCTACTGTAACGTCATTAGCGTTAATCCTTTCTAACTAGCAAACCTTGATTATCAACAACACCAGTTTGCTTAATAAATGCCAAGTGGTATCTAATCAAGCTGTTTTCCATAACTATTTGCAGTCGTAGCTAGCAGGGATTTTCGATATTAAGCTAACGTTAACTAAGGTCGGATTTCAACGCGGTAGCTAGCTTCGACAGTTAACGTTAGCTGCCCACAACGTTAACTAATCAAGTCATGATTATTTGTTAAGTACAAGCAGAACAAATACCCAAATTGTTGTTTTTCCTGAAGTAATAACCAACGTTGGTTAATTGACTTGCTTGTTGGATATTGACCTAACGAGTTAACGTTAAATATGTCGGTTTGTGTCTATTTTAGCAGCTTGCTAACAAACATCATTGGCACATTAGCCAGCTAGTTTGAACCACATTAACCAACAAGTGATATGACTTACTGCCTACCACCATCAAAGCCATCTAACGTTAGCGAAGTTATGTTGCTTTCAGTGGCTTGACTACTGTTGTCTACTCTAAAGAAGGCAGTCTGGCTGTCTGTCAACAGTGACTCGCCCCTCGCTGTACAGTAGGCCAGTGTTTGTTTTGTCCTTAGCTAGGTAGCTAACTAGCTAAACTCAGCAAAAAAAAAGAAATGTCCTCTCACTGTCAACTGCGTTTATTTTCAGCAAACTTAACATGTGTTAATATTTGTATGAACATATCAAGATTCAACAACTGATACATAAACGGAACAAGTTCCACAGGCATGTGACTAACAGAAATTGAATAATGTGTCCCTGAACAAAGGGGGGGGGGGGCAAAAGTAACAGCTGCATTAAGTACTGCAGTGCATCTTCTCCTCATGGACTGCACCAGATTTGCCAGTTCTTGCTGTGAGATGTTACCCCACTCTTCCACCAAGGCACCTGCAAGTTCCTGGACATTTCTGGGGGGGAATGGCCCTCACCCTCTTGATCCAACAGGTCCCTGACTTGCTCAATGGGATTGAGATCCGGGCTCTTCACTGGCCATGGCAGAACACTGATATTCATGTCTTGAAGGAAACCACGCACAGAACGAGCAGTATGGCTGGTGGTATTGTCATGCTGGAGGGTCATTTCAGGATGAACCTGCAGGAAGGGTACCACATGAGGGAGGAGGATGTCTTCCCTGTAACGCACAGCGTTGAGATTGCCTGCAATGACAACAAGCTCAGTCCGATGATGCTGTGACACACCGCCCCAGACCATGACCGACCCTCCACATCGATCCCTCGCCAGAGTACAGGCCTCAGTGTAATGCTCAGTCCTTCGATGATAAACCCAAATCTGACCATCGCCCCTGGTGAGACGAAACCGCGACTCGTCAGTGAAGAGCACTTTTTGCCAGTCCTGCGACAGTGGGTTTGTGCCCATAGGTGACGTTGTTGGCTACAAGTCCAGCATCTCTCAGCGTACTGTGGACAGTCTGAACACTGATGGAGGGGTTGTGCATTCCTGGTGTAACTCAGGCAGTTGTTGTTGCCATCCTGTACCTGTCCCGCAGGTGTGGTGATCTGCTGTACCGATCCTGTGCAGGTATTGTTACATGTGGTCTACCACTGCGAGGACGATCAGCTGTCCGTCCTGTCTCCCTGTAGTGCTGTCTTAGGCGTCTCCGAGTATGGACATTGCAATTTATTGCCCTGGCCACATCTGCAGTCCTCATGCCTCCTTGCAGCATGCCTAAGGTACATTCACGCAGATGAGCAGGGACCCTGGGCATCTTTTTTTGTGTGTTTTTGAGTCCGTAGAAAGGCCTCTTTTTAGTGTCCTAAGTTTTCATAACTGTGACCATGATTGCCTACCGTCTGTAAGCTGTTAGTGTCTTAACGACCGTTCCACAGCTCCGTGTTCATTAATTGTTTATGGTTTATAGAACAAGCATGGGAAACGGTGTTTAAACCCTTTATAATGAAGATCTGTGAAGTTATTTGGATTTGTATGAATTATCTTTGAAAGACAGGTAACTGAAAAGGGGACGTTTCTTTTTTTTGCAGAGTTTGTCGATTAGATGACAACCTGACGTCTCTGTGACAATATCTGTGAGAACAGTAGGAACACCTTACAAAAATTTAGTCGCACCCCCTTTTGCCCTCAGAACAGCCTCAATTCATGGGGCATGGACTCTACAAGGTGTGGAAAGCGTTCCACAGGGATGCTGGCCCATGTTGACTCCAATGCTTCCCACAGTTGTCAAGTTGGCTGGATGTCCTTTGTGTGGTGGACCATTCTTAATACACATGGGCAAACAGTTGAGCGTGAAAACCCAGCAGCGTTGCAGTTTTTAGCACAATTTAACCAGGCGCTCTAGACTAGAGCGTCCATAGGATCTGTACAGCAGGCTGAAAGCTTGACTTCCCTACCAGTAGTAACAGCCCTGCTCCCTCCGCATGTGTTGTCCATGTGGGTGGCGTATGTGTTGTGCAGGTGTTTTCAGGAGCTGATGTGACAGACAACAGTGTGTTTGCTTAGCATAGCTGTCTGTACAACGGCTCGAACCCTGGGCACAATGCCTCGCAAACACGTGACCGCCCGCTTGACAATGCCTTTAGCCAGCTGCGCCACAGAAAAGCTTTCAATTGTTTGGGTTTCAGGAGATGGACGACAAGGTGACCAGTCCAGAGAAGGTTGAGGAGGCCAAGTTGAAGGCTCGCTACCCAAACCTGGGGCACAAACCTGGAGGCTCCGACCTGCTACGCAAACGCCTGACCAAGGGGGTGAGTCCACAGCCCTACCTACTGCCCTACCTTCTCTCCTAACCTATCCCCACAAGCCCAGAGTTGTGTTCTCTCTCAGCATCAATTAGACTATGTATTTAAAAAAGTTACAGCTTGTTTTAAGTTGAACATTCTCTCTCTGCAGCAAAAGTATTTTGACTCTGGGGACTACAACATGGCCAAGGCCAAGGTGAAGAACAAGCAGCTTCCTGCAGCCACGTCAGAGAAGAGCGGAGGAGGAGAGATCACAGGAGACCATATCCCCACACCTCAGGACCTGCCTCAGAGGAAACCTTCCCTGGTGGCCAGCAAACTGGCCGGCTGATACACACACTGTCCTGTCTCTAACCCTGTCAATACTCCTAACATTCACCCTGCTACACCTGTTCCTGTCTCACTACCTCTCCCCCATCTACTTCTGCCCCAGCCCCAGAGAGACCCTTCCCTGGTGGCCAGCAAACTGGCACACACCTCTAACCGCCTGTCCCTGGTTCTGTCCCTCATCCTCTTCACCCAGTCCTCTCTGCTTCCCCTCACCTTCCACTCTGTTATGGCTCCCTCTTCTTCCTGCTCTTCCTCCCCTCTGTTCTTGTTTATTTTCTATTCTCATGTAAAAATACACTGAAAGCAAGGATGAGGATGTGTAGAAGGGAGAGAGAGGGAGGACTGGGATGACTCTACTACAGGAGGAGACTTTAAAGATGACCACAACTCTGTGTCCCAGATGACACCCTATCCCCTAATAGCCCTGTGGGCTCTGGTCAAAAGTACAGTGTACAAAACATTAGGAACACTTTCCTAATATTGAGTTGCACCCCCTTTTGCCCTCAGAACAGCCTCAATTCGTTGGGGCATGGACTCTACAAGGTGTCGAAAGCGTTCCACAGGGATGCTGGCTCATGTTGGCTGGAAATCTTTTGGGTGGTGAACCATTATTGAGACACACAGGAAACTGTTGAATGTGACAAATCCAGCAGTGTTGCACTTCTTGACGCACTCAAACTGGCACCTACTACCATATCCCGATCAAAGGCACCTAAATCTGTCACCCTCTGAATGGCACACATACACAATCTGTCTCAAGGCTCCACAATCCTTCTTTAACCGGTCTCTAATCATTAATCTACACTGATTTGAATTGCATTTAACAAGTGACATCAATAAGGAATCATAGCATTCACCTGATCAGTCTATCATGGAAAGAGCAGGTGTTTATAATGTTTTGTACACTTGTGTATTTAGGGAATAGGGTGCCATTTTGGATGCACCCCGAAGAGTCTGTAACATAGGAAGGAGGAGGGCCCAGACTGGAGCCACAGAGAGTCTGAAATGGCACACTATTCCCTATGCAGTACACTACTATCAACCAGTGCCCTATGTGGCTGCCCTTTGAGCATCTGGCCCAAAACGGTTAAACTACATAGGGCATAGTGATCCATTTGGGACAGGCAGACGGTCTCTGGTCTAGAGGGTTGAATGTCGTCTCCAGTCCTGTTAGCTGATTGTGTAAATATTTCTAGTTGTGTTGGAGAGGAGTGAGGCTGAAAGCAGCCTTTTAGAATGTTTTAACGTAGAATATTATGATTTACCAAACACGTTGGTGTTATGTCGTCATCTAAATGATGCTCTAATGTGCTTGAGTGATTGAATATAACCTTGATAATGACTGACCAGAACCTCTCACTGCTGCTGTTCTGTTTTAAAGGCTACCTTTTTGTCACAAATGGCAACCTAGTCATTACATAGTGCACCACTTTTAAACAGGGTCCAAGGGCTCTGGTGGTGAGAAGTAGTGCATTTTATAGGGAATCTCCATACCCTTCTTTCTGTGTAGTGAACTACATTACACCCACTGCCACATAGGGCTCTAGTCAAAAGTAGTGCACTATTGGTGAGTTTCCAATGAGGATTTACCCCAGTGTTTTACCAAAATACTCAGACTTTTCCGTTTCTGTCTACCCGGGTCGGCACCCGTGTCTCACTGGGCCATGGCTCCAGTGGACCTGTTCTGACTTGGAGCCAAGCCCAGCCCATGGCTAACTATGAACTTTAACACCTTCTCACAAAGCTACTGTCAAGAATGATGTGGTTGTTGATTCTGCCTGCCCCAAGTCTTTAGCATCAACCTCCTGATAACACTAGAGATTACATTAAAACACTGATGACCCACTAGTGTGAGTAAGTCTCAATGGAAAAGCACCAAAATGTATGGCCCCATAAAACCTCCTGACCAGGAAAAACTCTTGACCCTATTTGTAACCTCTGGTTTCAGACCGGAGGGAGGGGGAATGTCACAGGTTTTGGTGGCCCCTTTAATTGGGGAGGATGTGCTCGTGGTAATGGCTGGAGTGGAATGGTATCAAACACATGGTTTTCATGTGTTTGATACCATTCCCTTTACTCTGTTCCATCCATTATGAGCCGTCCTCCCCTCAGCAGCCTCCAGTGGTGAATGTAGATGTAACAGCTGGATGATGTGACCGGGGTGCTAAAGACATCTTCATTTAGCTCCAAATGTTTTGGCCTCACACACACTCATTCATCTCTCACACACAGACACACTCCTCTACACCCCAACTCTCTCACATACACAAACTCACTCCCACTCTCCTTTCTCTCACACACACACTCTCCCTCATATACACCTACCCCCTTTGGCCAGCATAT
The DNA here is from genome assembly GCF_034236695.1 of Oncorhynchus nerka. Lineage (NCBI taxonomy): Eukaryota > Metazoa > Chordata > Actinopteri > Salmoniformes > Salmonidae > Oncorhynchus > Oncorhynchus nerka. The sequence goes on along the minus strand of NW_027039740.1, from coordinate 14,322 downwards.
CTTTACAGATCTCAGTCACACCCTATTCCCTATATAGTGCTCTACTGTATATATGCACAGGCCAATCCACTAGTGGGGGTGTGGTCATCAAGGGTCTGAAGCTGAACGACTGAATAGTTAAGGTGTATGTATATGACTGCCCCCATCCACAACCCCCCCTGTCACTTTGTGCCATTTTGTTTTGTAAATAAAATAGTTTTGCACAAATGGCTGTTGGGTGTTTGATGACTGACTCCATGCATTGACAGATCATACAATCATCTATGAAGGATTGTATACAAAGGAATTCTGTATGAAAATGTAGAGGCCAGTTAGTATTAGATGAGGGATAACACCAGCAGAGCTGAAGCACCAAGATAAATCTTGATCAAAATGTATATAAATAATCTGGATTTATCATCCATTTAAAACACACAAGCTCTGGCCGAAGACCGACAGACCCCAGTGGAAGAAGATTGTTGCAGCTTTATGTCCCATCTGGGACGAAGAGGGCTAAATTATCAGGCCTATGGCACATGGCAACCAGGGCTGTATTCATTAGTCGGATTCTGTTGCAAAACGTTTAGTCTGTTGCAATCCAAACGGAAAACGTTTGGCATCGAACATGAGTTTCTGTTCAACAAATTCAGGTAGGTTCCTCCCCGTTTCGTTCTGTTTGCTTCCGTTTGGCTCATATAGTAAACAGACTAAACGTTTTGCAAAGGAATCTGACTATCTGACAAGCAGGCTTCTAACCAGTAGAACTAAAGCGATGTCGCCTCTTGGCCACAGCGGAGCGCTGTTTAGCCATGTTTCCGAGCCCATGGCAACAACCGCGTTTTACTGAATCATTTTATCCATCATCAATTCCCACAATGCTCCGAGAGATGCCAAAATATTGAGGTTTTCTAGGTATGATGGCGCTAGGTGTTGTACACTAAAAAGAGAATAACCTAAAAATCTGGAGGGACTTTTATTAACTGCGAGGAAAAAACGGAGCGGCGAACTACTGATGTTCAAATCTAGCTGCTGAGATTCATGGAAAAAGGACACGACAGCTCCACCAGTATGGCAGCGTCAGAGCTGTATACAAAGGTAATAGAACCAACGTAATCGGTATTTGCTTTGCCTTGTGCGTTTATAGCGTTTCTGCAGCGCTTTCTTTTATGAGAACAAAGCAAAGAGCTTGTTTGTAATCATTCATTCGTTGATGGCGGGAATGAATGAGAGACAAGTCTTTAAACCAAACATCGAGATTGACAGGTCACAAAGCCTCGAACAACGCACAGGAGGTGATTTTCAAACCAGTGCGTGGTTTTTTGAACGTATGAAAAGTGTTTGAAGCAGGGTCCTACAGCCTGGGGCAATACACTGTACATATAGGTTGACATGCAATAGCCTATGACTGAGTGAAGGCGCCTTCTATATTTAGCTCTCTGCTGGGTTAAAATGGGTGCAGCAGAAGCAGCTCAGCTGACAAAGCGCCGATGCTATGGGTTCTGCGATTCGGCCTCTGTCTCTGCCCTTCATAGCCCCCCGCTCAGAATGACCGTCAATTTAAATGTTTTATTATTCGGCTTAATGTCAGGTCGGGGTTGATGCACTTTTAAAAATACGATTTTTATTTGAGTATACATTTAGCATCGCACTGGCAACGATGGAGAATGGTGTTTTTTGACCTACATAAATCATGTTATTTTGTCAACCTGCACAGTGATGTTTGTTATTGTGTTTTATAAATGCTGTTTATTTGATCTCGAGACTGGGATTCGGTTTGGGTACGGAGGAGAGAGGAATGATGCTGATACCAGTGGTGACGTCACGGGCCCCGTTTACGTCACCGCGATTTGTTTTGAGATTTTTGTCCCCCTTTTTGCATCCATGACCATGTTCAGTATGCAAACGTAGATAGAAATATCACAAATAGAGCTGACGTTATTCCGTATTCTACAAGTCAGCCATACACGTTTGTTTTACATCGGATATTTCTAGCTGAAAGTTCTAAACTTTGCATCCAGCTGAACGAAGGTTACTTATGTAACCACGGTTATGTGAACTATATGGATCACTCCAATATATTGGTATCACTCCGCGGCGGAGGGATTCATCCGAGGTGAGGATTTACATATTTACTCCTGTGTACACCTGTGTCACGGCTGGGGTCCGCCCCTATATATAGTCCCCATGGCCGCTACACACGTTCTCTCCATCATTTTTGAGGCGCCTCTAGCACCGTAGAGGATTTGAGTGATCCATGTAGCTCACATAATAACTGTGGTTACATACGTAACCTTCGTTATGTTTCACTATATTGGATCACTACAATATACTGGTATACCCGTAACAGATTAGTCGGTGCTAGAGGGACCTGGCCATCCAGCGGCAAAGTCCAAGCGCGGGACCGAAACACAGGGGCCGTCAATGTGGAGGGGGGTCCCGGCACAGTCCCCGAACAGGGAGGCGACGCTCAGGACCGCTGAACCAACCGCAGAGGGAGGTGCCACATTTACCCGATAGTACCTAGCAAAGGTGCAAGAGGAAGCCCAGCTGGGCGCAGCACAGATATCAGCGAGGGGCACTCCTCTCAGTAGAGCCCAGGACACAGCCACACCTCGTGTTGAATGTGCCACCACAGATCCCAGCACTGGCCTGCCAGCCAGGCGGTATGTTGTCGTAATCGTGTCCATGATCCAGTGAGACAAAGAGCTGGTCTGTTGTTCTCACAGGGCACAGCATGTCGGAGGGAGGTCCAGACTCCTCCCGCCACTGTGGGGAGGGTCGTAAGGAGAGAGGATAAAAAGGGATGTTCACATGCCTGTCTTACAGAACCTTCGGGAGGAATGAAGGGCTGGGGTGGAGAGGGTCCATCTGGGTGCACTCAGAACTTACCGAAAGAGCATGGAGCTCACCCACCCTCTTCATGGAAGTAATCGGTACCAAGAAAACCACCTTCATAGAGAGGTGTTTCAGGGAGGCAGACTCCAACTGTTCGAAAGGTGGCTTTGCCAAAGTTGCCAAGACCACATCTAGATCCCAGCTTGCTGTTGAGCGGGTCCTAGCTGGACTCAGGCAACGAAGCCCCTTCATAAACCTGGAGACCAAGGGATGGTGCCCCACTGGCTTGTCAATCCACCCCGCATGACAGGCAGATATAGCGGCCAAATACCCTCTGTGTGGAGGCCGCCAAGCCCTCATCCAATGACTCGGGCACAACCTCAATACCAGTGCACCAAGAGCAGGACAACCGCCAGCGCAACTGGTATGCCGTGGTTATAACCAGCGCCCTTGCGCTCTGCATGGTGTTCATTACACTCTCCTGTTGTCCTAACATAGACCATTGGTGCCGTTCAGTGGCCAAGCCCACAGACTGAGGCGGTGTGGCCTCGGATGTCACAGAGTCCCCCCAACCTGAGACAGCAGGTCCGGTCTCAGGGGAAGTTGCCATGGTGTCCCAGACAACAGGGAC
>NW_027039740.1:0-10377 GCF_034236695.1 Oncorhynchus nerka | reverse complement strand
GTTTTAGGTGTTTTTGTTCTCACAGAAAGGGTCAGCTACGCCTGTTCACTGGGATGTCTGTTGGTGTTTTTTACTTGCTGGATGTGTCACTGACTGTCTTTGTAGACCTCTGGGCTCCAAAACATGCCTATTGTTATTCTTTGTCAACAATAATAAACCTGTTATTATTAAAGGTGCCGTATGTAACCAACATTGAAGTGCTCGACAGGTTCCTGTGTTGGTTTACACTGTAGTTCAGTTCCAGTTCAGCGTGTGATTCGGCTCCAACCAGTCCTCCCAGTAATGCTCTTATGTAACTGTGGTGGTCTTATCTGGCTCATGCTGGCCTGACACACACACACACGTGTGTACACATACAGGCTCACGCTCACACACACAAGCTTAGTGGTCGCTCGGGCTCATGCCTGACACACACACACTCAGGCTCAGTGGTTGCTCTTGCTCAGAACCAGCACGGGACGTAAGTGTGTTGAGCCAACCGGTTCTGTGTAAGTGACATCATCAGCTTCTGTGTGCCGGTCACCTCCTGTGACCCTGTGGCTCCTCCCCCATGGTTGCGCTCAGCCAACTGGCAGCCAGCTCAGCAGGAACAGTAGGAACCATCTGGCCCGCTCAGTTTCCTCCTGGCAGGGGGAAGGATTAGCAGAGCGCACCACTCTCTATGCCTTCCCTGGCCCACATATGATGCTCTGTGATATGGGCTGCATGTCAAAATTCTATATTAGCTTCTTCTCCTCTCCTGTGATATGGGCTGCATGTCAATAGTTTACATTGGCTTCCTCTCATCTTCTCTCTCCTTCCTCACTGAATGAAAAAGACCTGTGTTCAGAATCAGATCAGTGCAGATCAAGAAGAGGGGACAAGATGAGGAAACCACTTTAGAGGAGACGACTAGAGGAAAGTAACAGTAACAGACAATTGACAATTTCACACACACCCCATAGTTGGAGCTGAGTAGAGTCCCCTTGCTGGGTCAGATTCCTCTTGGCCAACAACAACACACCTCCCTCCAAAAGTCAGCCAACAGCTTTACTGTTCTAAACATGGCCGCCCACCACCACGCATGGTTGCCTTCTCTCACATGCTGTTGCTATATCTGAGATGAACTCCCACATGGTTAGTCAGCTTGCTGCTTGTTCTGTTGCTTTATTTTAGTAACAAGGTCAACTCCTAACCAGATGATTGGTCTGCCTGTGCTGTGCCCCTGTTTAAAGGCATCTGGAAAGAGAGCTGTCTATTGACACTATGTAGGTTTGAATACATTATGGAGCATAGACGACTATCAGTAGCCTCTGGCCTGTATCTAACGCTGGCCTCTACACGATAACCAGCAACAGAGGAATTGGTTAAAGCACAACTAGTTTGGCAAGTGGCCGCCAGTCTAGATAGATATCAATCAAAGGTTTTTATAGAGCCCTTTTTTTACAACAGCAGTTGTCACAAAGTGCTTATACAGAAACCGAGCCGAATGCCCCAGAGAGCAAGCAATGCAGATGTAGTGGCACGGTGGCTAGGAAAAACTATCTAGAAAGGCAGGAACCAGGCTCTGACGGGTGGCCTTTCCTCTTCTGGCTGTGCCGGGTGGAGATTCTAGGAGTGCATGGCCATTAAGGCGAGATCGTTCTTCAAGATGTTTCCAACGTTCATAGAAGACCAGTAAGGTCAAATAATAATCACAATGGTTATAGATAGTGCAAGAGGTCAACACCTCAGGAGTTAATGTCAGTTGGCTTTTCATAGCCAGATAGAGGGTTCGACATGTCAGAGTCGTCAGTCGCCTGACCTCTATCTATTGCAGAGAAGAACCACCCATGACCTGGCTAGGTCAGTCAGTCCTACAGAGATATATTAGGCCATGGCTGGCCAGCTCCAGTTCAGTTCAGCACTTTAAAAAGTCTTGACTGCCACACTTCCCATGGCCTTTGGAGCGTTGTTGACGTTGCTCAATTTGTCCTCTGTGTCAGAAATGTAATCTCCTGAGCGCTGTAGGTCAGAGGGGTGTGTTTGTGGGTTCGCATATGCATGCGCACATTCAACCAAGGCCAGATAGACCCGGCTCAGCCAGCAGGAGAGACCAGCTGAGTGCAAAACACACACACACACAATCTGAATTCTCTAACATGTGGCTGTTTGCGGGGGCTGTAAACTCCTCAAAACCGAGGTTAAAGGGCAGAGCACAGACTATCAGTCTACAGACTATAGAGTAAAGTGTAGTTGTGCTCAAAGTCCGCTGTTGAGGCCATAGTGGGTACACAGCGGCGAGTACTACCCTGCTGTCCTACCCTGTACTACCCTGTGCTGTGCCAGTTACGCAATCAGGATTAGTGGGACAAAGAGTGGGCTTCTTCAGAGAGAGAGCACTGGCTCTGGAGGCCTTTACACCCATGCTAGTGAGAGCATGATCAGGGCTAGTCTGGTCAGGGTCACCTGTAATGGTAAACATCTAGGCCTTCAGAGCTGACCCCAGACCACACAGGACCATGATTAAAAGCTTTAGCTAGGCTGAATGCTCTCGTTAGACTCGTCACTAGTGGTAGTGTTTTAAATTAGCAGTTGGGCTCAAGTAAAAGCTTAATCTGGTGTGTGTGTTGCAGCAGCTAGTAATGAGGGTTTGAGATGTGCGTGTCTGTTGGGCCTGGTGTTCACAGCAGCAGAAAGAGAGAACTGTACCCAACCCTCTAAGCCAATCAGAAGGCATCTGTGTGTTGCTATGTGTGCTGTGAATCTGCCCCTTTGTGTAAAGAAAAGGGGGGGGGGTAGATAAAGGGAACAAAGAGAGAGCTCTCAGGAAACTGTAAATTGAACATGGCTAAACTTCAAACTCTATTCTCTTTATTGTTCCTACATGTGATTTCAGGGCAGGCCAACATCACATGGAACAGGCAACTGCATCTTTGTAACACTTTTCTGTTTGCTTGCTGCTACAGTGTAGGCTGGTTAGTGTTTTTGTAATTTAAATCAGAGCTCCTGTAGAGTGGGCTGGACTGCTGTCTTTTTCAGTCACTGAGGCACAGATTAGGCCTCATGGAGAACAAAGAGTCTGTAAGAACACACACACACACACATACACACAGACACAGTGACAGGCAGTCATGTCATAGATGAGTCACACACATGTGACTCACGTGCCACTGGAAACACACACACGCTCACACACAGACCCAACTCATTCCAGCACACAATGAATCCCCGTGACAGGACATTAACATGATCTGTGTGTTGCCAGGGCAACCCTTTGTCCCCATGCAAAATAGATGTGCACTATGACCAGAGTAGGAGAGGAACCTCAGGGCTGTATGTGTTCGCTGGTGTGTGTTAAGGTGTGTTAGCTGGTGTGTGTTAAGGTGTGTTAGCTGGTGGTGTGTGTGTTTTCATTGCGTGCCGCCACTGCTAATCGTTGCCGACCACTCCCAAAAAATATGATGACTTATTATTTTATGCATTTTTTTTATGCTAAAACGTTTTCAGTGAACTTAAAAGATTAAAGATATAAAGTTTGTAGAAAATATGAAGTTATATATTTTTATCTTTGAGAACTATCACCAAAATAAAAATGATTTATGTCATGGCATGGGGCTCCCTAATTTGAGTCACTCAGATGGCATAAGCCATGGCAAAATTTGTAGAATTGCAGGAAATGACATTTAAAACAGAAGAAGTTGGTCTCTTCTGCCAAGAGGAGGCCTTTAAAGATGTTGGTAGGAGGCTGCACAATTGGCAACGCCCACTACGACGCCCCCATTCCTCCGCTAACTTGAAAAAATCCTAGGGGAAACCTGTAGGTAGTGGTATTTGTGTTACGGTGTTCGCATGCTTCCCAGACGAACAGTTCGGAAAAGTTTGTGCATATAATATGACAACATTTTGTGATGTTTTTGTTCGTTTTGAACTTTGTTTCGGTTGTTCGGACAAACATTTTTTTTCTAGAGGCAAGCTGAAGTTCGGTGCCGAAGTCTACTCCCCTTCGTCAGGGATTGGTCAACAGTAGGGATTCTTCAATAAATCTTGGTTGATTTTTCAATGAGACTCGTTTTCATTGAGAATACTGCACCAAACATTTTAGTTAGATGTAAAATCATTACAATGAATGACACATTTCTAGAGTTATTTTAGATTCATTCTAACTATTTTGAGGATTTTGGGGTATGGTTATTAATGCTGGTTGGTGTTAGTGGGGGGTATGGTTATTAATGCTGGTTGGTGTTAGTGGTTATTAATGCTGGTTGGTGTTATGGTTAATGCTGGGGTGTTATGGTTTAATGCTGGTCTGTTAGTGGGGTATGGTTAGGGGGTATGGTTAATGCTGGTTGGTGTTAGTGGGGGGTATGGTTAATGCTGGTCTGTGTTAGTGGGGAGAGTAGGTGGGTTGGTGTTATGGGGGTTAGGGTTGGTTGGTGTTAGTGGGGGTATGGTTAATGCTGGTTGGTGTTAGTGGGGTATGGTTAATGCTGGTTAATGCTGGTCTGTGTTAGTGGGGGTATGGTTAATGCTGGTTGGTGTTAGTGGGGGTATGGTTAGGGGCTGGTTGGTGTTAGTGGGGGGTGGTTAATGCTGGTTGGTGTTAGTGGGGGGTATGGTTATTAATGCTGGTTGGTGTTAGTGGGGGGTATGGTTAATGCTGGTCTGTGTTAGTGGGGGTATGGTTAATGCTGGTTGGTGTTAGTGGAAATTTATGGTTAATGCTGGTTGGTGTTAGTGGGGTATGGTTAGGGTTGGTTGGTGTTAGTGGGGTATGTATGGTTAATGGTTAATGCTGGTTGGTGTTGGGGTTGGGGGGGGGGGTATGGTTAATGGGCCGGTTAGGGGGTATGGTTGTACTGGTTGGTGTTAGTGGGGGTATGGTTAATGCTGGTTGGTGTTAGTGGGGGTATGGTTAATGCTGGTTGGTGTTAATTAGAAATTATGGTTTAATGCTGGTTGGTGTTAGTGGGGGGTATGGTTAATGCTGGTTGGTGTTAGTGGGGGGTATGGTTAATGCTGGTTGGTGTTAGTGGGGGGTATGGTTAATGCTGGTTGGTGTTAGTGGGGGGTATGGTTAATGCTGGTTGGTGTTAGTGGGGGGTATGGTTAGTGTTGAGTAGTTGTAGTGTAGTTATATTTATCCCAGAGGGGCCTGCCCTGCTGTAACGGTAATCAGAATTACCATGGAGAAGCTGTCTAATCTCACACTACTGCCTACCACAACTAATATATCCACTCACTGTGTGTTTAATGTTTCATGAATTAAATCTGTGTGTGTGTGTGTGTGTGTGTGTGTGTGTGTGTGTGTGTGTACTAGGCCAGCTGATCAGTGGGCTCCTCTCCAGGACAGCAGCAGTAGTTCTATTAATAAGACCTGCGTGCTGCTCTGCAGTCAGTCCGCTCTTCATAAACCTCTCCTCTTACATAATACACACTCGCTGTACACATTCACACACTAAAAACAGAAAGCTGACACCAGAGCAGCCATGTCCCATATTTCTCTGGCCTATCCCACTGGAACGGAGGATCTCTCTCTCTTTCCCTCCTTTGTTTCCCTCCTTTGTTTCCCTCTCTCTTTCCCTCCTGCCAGAGCTTTACATTTAACCTACTCTACTTGGAGGGAGCAGAGGGTTAGCAGAGCAGATCACTGTATAGGAAGTCCTATAGGCTTCTCCTCTCCCTTCTCACTCTCACCTGTCCTATAGCCATTAGCCAGTCAAAGCTGGGTTTCTCTCCCCGACCCCCTCTCCAAGTCTCAGCCTACAGCTGACTGCAGCCCCCTCCCCTGATCCATGTTATCTGTGCTGTTTCTGTCTCTCTCCCACTCTGTGTCTGTGTTGACTGTTCTCTCTCCATGTGCAGAGAGCAGCTCTGAGCACGTGGGAGGAGTTCCCTGGAAGAATGTGTGTGACTGCCTGACACACACAAACAAACACACACCCACAAATACACACACACACACACACACACACACACACACACACACACACACACACACACACAGTGACCCCCAGAGCCAGCTGAGAGGCTCTTTGTTAGAGCTGGGTTGTAGGGAGGACAGGGCTCTGTTTGAACATAACCTCTCTGACTGTTGCTCCACCCTAACCCAACCCTGACCGGACAGACACTACAGCAGAACACACAGTTATTTTTCTGTCTGACTGTTGCTCCACCCTAACCCAACCCTGACCGGACAGACACTACAGCAGAACACACAGTTATTTTTCTGTCTGACTGTTGCTCCACCCTAACCCAACCCTGACCGGACAGACACTACAGCAGAACACACAGTTCTTTTTCTGTCTGACTGTTGCTCCACCCTAACCCAACCCTGACCGGACAGACACTACAGCAGAACACACAGTTCTTTTTCTGTCTGACTGTTGTTCTGTGCTCAGCTGACGTGGAGATTCTAAAATGATCCCCAGAACAGGAATAGTGTTGTCCTTCCTCCCTTCCTGTCTGTGTTTAGTGGTTAGTCTGGGCCAGGGTGTTGTAGCATGTTGTCTCCTACTCTACAAGAGAACAGATGATCTCTGAATGCGTGTTCTTGCTTGAATTGTGTAAATTGAAATGTATCCCCGTCAGAATGTATCTGACCAGTGTTTTTCTTTTCCCCTTCTTCCAGACGTGGTGGTGGAGGAGTTCTTTGAGTACGATGCTGAGGACTTCCTGGTGTTCCTGACCCTGTTGATCACTGAAGGACGGACCCCAGAATGTTCTGTGAAGGGTCGCACAGAGGGGCTGCACTGCCCCCCTGCAAAGTCCGCCCTGCCGCCCCTACACAGGCACGAGTGCAGCGACAAACTGCCACAGGTAATGTCCACAAACATACACACACAGATAACACACACTTCCCTAGGTAACACACACACACACACTTACCCTCCCCTGTCTGTGTGTGTGTTCAAGTGTGTGCAGGCGCGGCGTGTGCGCTCGGAGGTGTGTGTGTTGTGGAGGAACAGTATTCCCATCATGGTGGAGGTGATGCTGCTGCCAGACTGTTGCTATGGAGACGAGAGTCCCCCTAGTGACCCCATCAGTGACCCAGCAATCAAACAAGATGCTCTGCTACTGGAGCGATGGACTCTGCAGCCTGTACCACGACAGTATGTACACGCACACACACACACCCTGCAGCCTGTACCACGACAGTATGTACACGCACACACACACCCTGCAGCCTGTACCACGACAGTATGTACACGCACACACACACACACACACACACACACACACACACACACACCCTGCAGCCTGTACCATGACAGTATGTACACGCACACACACACACACACCCTGCAGCCTGTACCACGACAGTATGTACACGCACACACACACACACACCCTGCAGCCTGTACCACGACAGTATGTACACGCACACACACACCCTGCAGCCTGTACCACGACAGTATGTACACGCACACACACACACACACCCTGCAGCCTGTACCACGACAGTATGTACACACACACACACACCCTGCAGCCTGTACCACGTCAGTATGTACACACACACACACACACACACACACACACACACACCCTGCAGCCTGTACCACAACAGTATGTACACACACACACACACACACACACACACACACACACACACACACACACCCTGCAGCCTGTACCACGGCAGTACACACACACACACACACACACACACACACACACACACTGAAGCCTGTACCACGACAGTATGTACACACACCCCCTGCAGCCTGTACCACGACAGTACGTACACGCACGCACACACACACACACACACACACACACTGCAGCCTGTACCACGACAATACACACACACACACCCTGCAGCCTGTACCACGACAGTATGTATTAGAGGTCAACCGATTAATTGGAATGGCCGATTAATTTAACTAGGAAAGTCAGTTAAGAACACATTCTTATTTTCTATGACTAGGAACGGTGGGTTAACTGCCTTGTTCAGGGGCAGAACGACAGATTTTTACATTGTCAGTTCGGGGATTCGTTTTTGCAACCTTCCGGTTACTAGTCCAACGCTCTAACCACCTACCTTACATTGCACTCCACGAGGAGCCTGCGTGGCAGGCTGACTACCTGTTACGCGAGGGCAGCAAGAAGCCAAGGTAGCTAGCTAGCTAGCATTAAACGTATCTTATAAAAAACAATCAATCTTAACATAATCACTAGTTAACTACACATGGTTGATGATATTACTAATTTGTCTAGCTTGTCCTGCGTTGCATATAATCGATGCGGTGCCTGTTAATTTCTCTTTGAATCACAGCCAACTTCAATAAACGAGTGATGATTTAACCTCTTAAAGAGCGCGATTTTTTTCAACATTTTGTTAAAAATTGCGCAAAATTTCAACGTCCTGCTACTCATGCCAGGAATATAGTATATGCATATGATTAGTATGTGTGGATAGAAAAAACTCTGAAGTTTCTAGAACTGGTTTAACCATGTATGTGACTATAACAGAACGTGTTTAACAGGTAAAACCCCAAGGAAAACTGTTCACCAAAAAATATATATATATCAATCCACCAGTTGGCTGTATTGTCTATGGCAAGGGAAAATAGATAGCTCCCAGTTTAGTCCTACAGCTTCCACACGATGTTGCCAGTCTTGGCAAATGGCTTGAAGTTGATCCTTGGTGAAATGAAGAAGAGGCACTTCATGTCATCCGGTACACGAGTGAAGTTTCTGAAAGAGAATATCGCATCATCATTTCAAGACGTGGAGCTATTGAATATACATCGCCCCGTGATCAATTTGATCGATTATTAACGTTTACTAATACCTAAAGTTGGATTACAAAAGTAGTTTGAAGTGTTTTGTCAAAGTTTATAGGCAACTTTTTTAATTTGAACCTCATAGTCCGCCCCATCCCGCATGCGGTATCGTTACTACAGCCTCAAGCTCATTACCATAACGCAACGTTAGCGATTTCTAAAGATCGCAAATGAAATGAAATAAATATGCCTGCTCTCAAGCTTATCCTTTTCTTAACAATCCTGTCGTCTCAGATTTTCAAAATATGCTTTAGAACCAGAGAAAATCAATAATTTGTGTAAGAGTGGTGATAGCTAGCTTAGCATTTAGCGTTAGCATTTAGCACGCAACATATTCACAAAAACCAGCCAAGGAATCAAATAAAATAATTTACCTTTGAAGAACTTCAGATGTTTCAATGAGGAGACTCTCAGTTACATAGCAGATGTCCAGTTTTTCCTGAAAGATCTTTGTGTAGGACACATCGCTCCCTTTGTTACTATGCATTTGGCTACCGAAACTAACCGAAAATTCAGTCACCTACACGTCGTAACTCTTTTTCCCATCACACCCATAATATCGACTTAAATACGGAAAACATTGTTTGAATCAATCCTGAAGGTGTTTTGTCATATATCTCTTCATTGAAATGCCGTTGCTGGAAGCCTGCATTCTTCTGTGATTCGGATGGAAAAATACTGGGAGCAAACTTTTGCGCACCAAATGCCACGCAGACACCAAGCGGGACACTTGGCAATTGTAGTCTCTTATGGTCAATCTTCCAATGATATGCCTACAAATACGTCACAATGCTGCAGAGACCTTGGGGAAACAAGATAAAGTGTCCGTTGATTCCTGTCGCATTCACAGCCATATAAGGCGATCATGGAAAACGTAGCCTCAAAAATCCTGTTCATTTCCTGGTCGGTCATACATCTTGGTTTTGCCCGAAGCATTTGTTCTAAGGGACTCACAGTGAAAATATTTGCAGTTCTGGAAACGTAAGACTCTCTTCTTTCCAAAACTATCAATTCCAAGCATATTCGAGCATCTTTTCGTGACAAAATATTGCGCTTAAAACGGGCACGTCTTTTTATCCAAAACTGAAATACTGCCCCTAGAGTACTAACAGGTTAAAAAATGACGTTGCGTTTTGTAAAGCAGTTTTTTCCTGGATCAGACGGGCTTCATAAATGGACATTTTGGGTATACATGGACGGATTTTATCGAAAAAAAGACCCAATTGTGATGTTTATGGTACATATAGGAGTGCCAACAAAGAAGCTCGTCAAAGGTAATGAATGTTTTATATTTTATTTCTGCGTTTTGTGTAGCGCCGGCTACGCTAATTCTTTTGTTTACGTCCCCTTCAGGTATTTCGGGGTGTTGCATGCTATCAGATAATAGCTTCTCATGCTTTCACCGAAAAGCATTTTAAAAATCAGACTTGATGGCTAGATTCACAACGAGTGTAGCTTTAATTTAGTACCCTGCATGTGTGTTTTAATGAAAGTTTGAGTTTTAGCGAGTACTATTAGCATTTGGCGTTGCGTATTTGCATTTCCTGTTGGCTAAGTGAGACGCTAGCGCAGGACACTGTCATTTGAATTATATATTTTTAAACCTGCCTATTTAGTTAATATTGCCTGC
>NW_027039739.1:45873-94623 GCF_034236695.1 Oncorhynchus nerka | reverse complement strand
TCTGGGAAGGTATTATAATGTTGCTAAACAGCCTCCACTCCTGGGAAGGTATTATAATGTTGCTATAACAGCCTCCACTCCTCTGGGAAGGTATTATAATGTTGCTATAACAGCCTACACTCCTCTGGGAAGGTATTAATATGTTGGTATAACAGCCTCCACCCTCTGGGAAGGTATTAATATGTTGCTATAATAGCCTCCATTCCTCTGGGAATGTATTAATATGTTACATAATAGCCTCCACTCCTCTGGGAAGGTATTATAATGTTGCTATAACAGCCTCCACTCCTCTGGGAAGGTATTCATGTTGCTATAACAGCCTCCACTCCTCTGGGAAGGCTAATATGTTGCTATAACAGCCTCCACTCCTCTGGGAAGGTATTATAATGTTGCTATAACAGCCTCCACTCCTCTGGGAAGGTATTATAATGTTGCTATAACAGCCTCCACTCCTCTGGGAAGGTATTAATATGTTGCTATAACAGCCTCCACTCCTGGGAAGGTATTAATATGTTGCCATAACAGCCTCCACTCCTCTGGGAAGGTATTAATATGTTGCTATAACAGCCTCCACTCCTCTGGGAAGGCATTATAATGTTGCTATAACAGCCTCCACTCCTCTGGGAAGGTATTATAATGTTGCTACAACAGCCCACTCTCTGGGAAGGTATTATAATGTTGCTATAACAGCCTTCACTCCTCTGGGAAGGTATTAATATGTTGGTATACTGCCTCCACACTCTGGGAAGGTATTAATATGTTGCAGACAGCCTCCATTCCTCTGGGAATGTATTAATATGTTGCTATAAATAGCTTCCACCTCTGGGAAGGTATTATAATGTTGCTATAACAGTCTCCCACTCCTCTGGGAAGGTATTAATATGTTGCTATAACAGCCTTCACTCCTCTGGGAAGGTATTAATATGTTGCTATAACAACCTCCACCCCTCTGGGAAGGTATTATAATGTTGCTATAACAGCCTCCACTCCTCTGGGAAGGTATTAATATGTTGCTATAATAGCCTCACTCCTCTGGGAAGGTATTAATATGTTGCTATAACAGCCCCACTCCTCTGGGAAGGTATTATAAATGTTGCTATAACAGCCTCCACTCCTCTGGGAAGGTATTAATATGTTGCTATAACAGCCTCCACTCCTCTGGGAAGGTATTAATATGTTGCTATAACAGCCCCCACTCCTCTGGGAAGGTATTAATATGTTGCTATAACAGCCTCCACTCCTCTGGGAAGGTATTATAATGTTGCTATAACAGCCTCCACTCCTCTGGGAAGGTATTATAATGTTGCTATAACAGCCTCCACTCCTCTGGGAAGGTATTAATATGTTTCTATAACAGCCTCCACTCCTCTGGGAAGGTATTAATATGTAGCTATAACAGCCTCCACTCCTCTGGGAAGGTATGAATATGTTGCTATAACAGCCTCCACTCCTCTGGGAAGGTATTAATATGTTGCTATAACAGCCTCCACTCCTCTGGGAAGGTATTAATATGTTGCTATAACAGCCTCCACTCCTCTGGGAAGGTATTAATATGTTGCTATAACAGCCCCCACTCCTCTGGGAAGGTATTAATATGTTGCTATAACAGCCTCCACTCCTCTGGGAAGGTATTAATATGTTGCTAAACAGCCTCCTCCTCTGGGAAGGTATTATAATGTTGCTATAACAGCCTCCACTCCTCTGGGAAGGTATTAATATGTTGCTATAAAGCCTCCCACCCTCTGGGAAGGTATTATAATGTTGCTATAACAGCCTCCACTCCTCTGGGAAGGTATTATAATGTTGCTATAACAGCCTCCACTCCTCTGGGAAGGTATTAATATGTTGCTATAACAGCCTCCACTCCTCTGGGAAGGTATTATAATGTTGCTATAACAGCCTCCACTCCTCTGGGAAGGTACTAATATGTTGGTATAACAGCCTCCACCCCTCTGGGAAGGTATTAATATGTTGCTATAATAGCCTCCATTCCTCTGGGAATGTATTAATATGTTGCTATAATAACCTCCACTCCTCTGGGAAGGTATTAATATGTTGCTATAAAGCCTCCACTCCTCTGGGAAGGTATTATAATGTTGCTATAACAGCCTCCACTCCTCTGGGAAGGTATTATAATGTTGCTATAACAGCCTCCACTCCTCTGGGAAGGTATTAATATGTTGCTATAACAGCCTCCACTCCTCTGGGAAGGTATTATAATGTTGCTATAACAGCCTCCACTCCTCTGGGAAGGTACTAATATGTTGCTATAATAGCCTCCATTCCTCTGGGAATGTATTAATATGTTGCTATAATAACCTCCACTCCTCTGGGAAGGTATTATAATGTTGCTATAACAGTCTCCACTCCTCTGGGAAGGTATTAATATGTTGCTATAACAGCCTCCATTCCTCTGGGAAGGTATTAATATGTTGCTATAACAGCCTCCACTCCTCTGGGAAGGTATTAATATGTTGCTATAACAGCCTCCACTCCTCTGGGAAGGTATTAATATGTTGCTATAACAGCCTCCACTCCTCTGGGAAGGTATTAATATGTTGCTATAACAGCCTCCACTCCTCTGGGAAGGTATTAATATGTTGCTATAATAGCCTCTACTCCTCTGGGAAGGTATTATAATGTTGCTATAACAGCCTCCACTCCTCTGGGAAGGTATTAATATGTTGCTATAACAGCCTCCACTCCTCTGGGAAGGTATTAATATGTTGCTATAACAGCCTCCACTCCTCTGGGAAGGTATTAATATGTTGCTATAACAGCCTCCACTCCTCTGGGAATGTATTAATATGTTGCTATAACAGCCTCCACTCCTCTGGGAAGGTATTATAATGTTGCTATAATAGCCTCCACTCCTCTGGGAAGGTATTATAATGTTGCTATAACAGCCTCCACTCCTCTGGGAAGGTATTAATATGTTGCTATAACAGCCTCCACTCCTCTGGGAAGGTATTATAATGTTGCTATAACAGCCTCCACTCCTCTGGGAAGGTATTATAATGTTGCTATAACAGCCTACACTCCTCTGGGAAGGTATTAATATGTTGGTATAACAGCCTCCACCCCTCTGGGAAGGTATTAATATGTTGCTATAATAGCCTCCATTCCTCTGGGAATGTATTAATATGTTGCTATAATAGCCTCCACTCCTCTGGGAAGGTATTATAATGTTGCTATAACAGCCTCCACTCCTCTGGGAAGGTATTAATATGTTGCTATAACAGCCTCCACTCCTCTGGGAAGGTATTATAATGTTGCTATAACAGCCTCCACTCCTCTGGGAAGGTATTATAATGTTGCTATAACAGCCTCCACTCCTCTGGGAAGGTATTAATATGTTGCTATAACAGCCTCCACTCCTCTGGGAAGGTATTAATATGTTGCTATAATAGCCTCTACTCCTCTGGGAAGGTATTATAATGTTGCTATAACAGCCTCCACTCCTCTGGGAAGGTATTAATATGTTGCTACAACAGCCCCCACTCCTCTGGGAAGGTATTATATGTTGCTATAACAGCCTCCACTCCTCTGGGAAGGTATTATATGTTGCTATAACAGCCTCCACTCCTCTGGGAAGGTATTAATATGTTGCTATAACAGCCTCCACTCCTCTGGGAAGGTATTATAATGTTGCTATAATAGCCTCCACTCCTCTGGGAAGGTATTATAATGTTGCTATAACAGCCTCCACTCCTCTGGGAAGGTATTAATATGTTGCTATAACAGCCTCCACTCCTCTGGGAAGGTATTATAATGTTGCTATAACAGCCTCCACTCCTCTGGGAAGGTATTATAATGTTGCTATAACAGCCTACACTCCTCTGGGAAGGTATTAATATGTTGCTATAACAGCCTCCACCCTCTGGGAAGGTATTAATATGTTGCTATAACAGCCTCCATTCCTCTGGGAATGTATTAATATGTTGCTATAATAGCCTCCACTCCTCTGGGAAGGTATTATAATGTTGCTATAACAGTCTCCACTCCTCTGGGAAGGTATTAATATGTTGCTATAACAGCCTCCACTCCTCTGGGAAGGTATTAATATGTTGCTATAACAGCCTCCACTCCTCTGGGAAGGTATTAATATGTTGCTATAACAGCCTCCACTCCTCTGGGAAGGTATTAATATGTTGCTATAACAGCCTCCTCCTCTGGGAAGGTATTATAATGTTGCTATAACAGCCTCCACTCCTCTGGGAAGGTATTATAATGTTGCTATAACAGCCTCCACTCCTCTGGGAAGGTATTATAATGTTGCTATAACAGCCTCCACTCCTCTGGGAAGGTATTAATATGTTGGTATAACAGCCTCCACCCCTCTGGGAAGGTATTAATATGTTGCTATAATAGCCTCCATTCCTCTGGGAATGTATTAATATGTTGCTATAATAGCCTCCACTCCTCTGGGAAGGTATTATAATGTTGCTATAACAGCCTCCACTCCTCTGGGAAGGTATTAATATGTTGCTATAACAGCCTCCACTCCTCTGGGAAGGTATTAATATGTTGCTATAACAGCCTCCACTCCTCTGGGAAGGTATTATAATGTTGCTATAACAGCCTCCACTCCTCTGGGAAGGTATTATAATGTTGCTATAACAGCCTCACTCCTCTGGGAAGGTATTAATATGTTGCTATAACAGCCTCCACTCCTCTGGGAAGGTATTAATATGTTGCTATAACAGCCTCCACTCCTCTGGGAAGGTATTAATATGTTGCTATAACAGCCTCCACTCCTCTGGGAAGGTATTATAATGTTGCTATAACAGCCTCCACTCCTCTGGGAAGGTATTATAATGTTGCTATAACAGCCTCCACTCCTCTGGGAAGGTATTATAATGTTGCTATAACAGCCTCCACTCCTCTGGGAAGGTATTAATATGTTGCTATAACAGCCTCCACCCCTCTGGGAAGGTATTAATATGTTGCTATAATAGCCTCCATTCCTCTGGGAATGTATTATAATGTTGCTATAATAGCCTCCACTCCTCTGGGAAGGTATTATAATGTTGCTATAACAGCCTCCACTCCTCTGGGAAGGTATTAATATGTTGCTATAACAGCCTCCACTCCTCTGGGAAGGTATTAATATGTTGCTATAACAACCTCCACTCCTCTGGGAAGGTATTAATATGTTGCTATAACAGCCTCCACTCCTCTGGGAAGGTAAATATGTTGCTATAATAGCCTCTTCTCCTCTGGGAAGGTATTATAATGTTGCTATAACAGCCTCCACTCCTCTGGGAAGGTATTAATATGTTGCTATAACAGCCTCCACTCCTCTGGGAAGGTATTAATATGTTGCTATAACAGCCTCCACTCCTCTGGGAAGGTATTAATATGTTGCTATAACAGCCTCCACTCCTCTGGGAAGGTATTAATATGTTGCTATAACAGCCTCCACTCCTCTGGGAAGGTATTATAATGTTGCTATAACAGCCTCCACTCCTCTGGGAAGGTATTATAATGTTGCTATAACAGCCTCCACTCCTCTGGGAAGGTATTAATATGTTTCTATAACAGCCTCCACTCCTCTGGGAAGGTATTAATATGTAGCTATAACAGCCTCCACTCCTCTGGGAAGGTATGAATATGTTGCTATAACAGCCTCCACTCCTCTGGGAAGGTATTAATATGTTGCTATAACAGCCTCCACTCCTCTGGGAAGGTATTAATATGTTGCTATAACAGCCTCCACTCCTCTGGGAAGGTATTAATATGTTGCTATAACAGCCTCCACTCCTCTGGGAAGGTATTATAATGTTGCTATAACAGCCTCCACTCCTCTGGGAAGGTATTAATATGTTGCTATAAAGCCTCCACTCCTCTGGGAAGGTATTATAATGTTGCTATAACAGCCTCCACTCCTCTGGGAAGGTATTATAATGTTGCTATAACAGCCTCCACTCCTCTGGGAAGGTATTAATATGTTGCTATAACAGCCTCCACTCCTCTGGGAAGGTATTATAATGTTGCTATAACAGCCTCCACTCCTCTGGGAAGGTACTAATATGTTGGTATAACAGCCTCCACCCCTCTGGGAAGGTATTAATATGTTGCTATAATAGCCTCCATTCCTCTGGGAATGTATTAATATGTTGCTATAATAACCTCCACTCCTCTGGGAAGGTATTATAATGTTGCTATAACAGTCTCCACTCCTCTGGGAAGGTATTAATATGTTGCTATAACAGCCTCCATTCCTCTGGGAAGGTATTAATATGTTGCTATAACAGCCTCCACTCCTCTGGGAAGGTATTAATATGTTGCTATAACAGCCTCCAATCCTCTGGGAAGGTATTAATATGTTGCTATAACAGCCTCCACTCCTCTGGGAAGGTATTAATATGTTGCTATAACAGCCTCCACTCCTCTGGGAAGGTATTAATATGTTGCTATAATAGCCTCTACTCCTCTGGGAAGGTATTATAATGTTGCTATAACAGCCTCCACTCCTCTGGGAAGGTATTAATATGTTGCTACAACAGCCCCCACTCCTCTGGGAAGGTATTAATATGTTGCTATAACAGCCTCCACTCCTCTGGGAAGGTATTAATATGTTGCTATAACAGCCTCCACTCCTCTGGGAAGGTATTAATATGTTGCTATAACAGCCTCCACTCCTCTGGGAAGGTATTATAATGTTGCTATAATAGCCTCCACTCCTCTGGGAAGGTATTATAATGTTGCTATAACAGCCTCCACTCCTCTGGGAAGGTATTAATATGTTGCTATAACAGCCTCCACTCCTCTGGGAAGGTATTATAATGTTGCTATAACAGCCTCCACTCCTCTGGGAAGGTATTATAATGTTGCTATAACAGCCTACACTCCTCTGGGAAGGTATTAATATGTTGGTATAACAGCCTCCCACCCTCTGGGAAGGTATTAATATGTTGCTATAATAGCCTCCATTCCTCTGGGAATGTATTAATATGTTGCTATAATAGCCTCCACTCCTCTGGGAAGGTATTATAATGTTGCTATAACAGTCTCCACTCCTCTGGGAAGGTATTAATATGTTGCTATAACAGCCTCCACTCCTCTGGGAAGGTATTAATATGTTGCTATAACAGCCTCCACTCCTCTGGGAAGGTATTATAATGTTGCTATAACAGCCTCCACTCCTCTGGGAAGGTATTATAATGTTGCTATAACAGCCTCCACTCCTCTGGGAAGGTATTATAATGTTGCTATAACAGCCTACACTCCTCTGGGAAGGTATTAATATGTTGGTATAACAGCCTCCACCCTCTGGGAAGGTATTAATATGTTGCTATAATAGCCTCCATTCCTCTGGGAATGTATTAATATGTTGCTATAATAGCCTCCCACTCCTCTGGGAAGGTATTATAATGTTGCTATAACAGCCTCCACTCCTCTGGGAAGGTATTAATATGTTGCTATAACAGCCTCCACTCCTCTGGGAAGGTATTAATATGTTGCTATAACAGCCTCCACTCCTCTGGGAAGGTATTATAATGTTGCTATAACAGCCTCCACTCCTCTGGGAAGGTATTAATGTTGCTATAACAGCCTCCACTCCTCTGGGAAGGTATTAATATGTTGCTATAACAGCCTCCACTCCTCTGGGAAGGTATTAATATGTTGCTATAACAGCCTCCACTCCTCTGGGAAGGTATTAATATGTTGCTATAACAGCCTCCACTCCTCTGGGAAGGTATTATAATGTTGCTATAACAGCCTCCACTCCTCTGGGAAGGTATTATAATGTTGCTATAACAGCCTCCACTCCTCTGGGAAGGTATTATAATGTTGCTATAACAGCCTCCACTCCTCTGGGAAGGTATTAATATGTTGGTATAACAGCCTCCACCCCTCTGGGAAGGTATTAATATGTTGCTATAACAGCCTCCATTCCTCTGGGAATGTATTAATATGTTGCTATAATAGCCTCCACTCCTCTGGGAAGGTATTATAATGTTGCTATAACAGTCTCCACTCCTCTGGGAAGGTATTAATATGTTGCTATAACAGCCTCCACTCCTCTGGGAAGGTATTAATATGTTGCTATAACAACCTCCACTCCTCTGGGAAGGTATTAATATGTTGCTATAACAGCCTCCACTCCTCTGGGAAGGTATTAATATGTTGCTATAATAGCCTCTTCTCCTCTGGGAAGGTATTATAATGTTGCTATAACAGCCTCCACTCCTCTGGGAAGGTATTAATATGTTGCTATAACAGCCTCCACTCCTCTGGGAAGGTATTAATATGTTGCTATAACAGCCTCCACTCCTCTGGGAAGGTATTAATATGTTGCTATAACAGCCTCCACTCCTCTGGGAAGGTATTATACATGTTGCTATAACAGCCTCCACTCCTCTGGGAAGGTATTATAATGTTGCTATAACAGCCTCCACTCCTCTGGGAAGGTATTATAATGTTGCTATAACAGCCTCCACTCCTCTGGGAAGGTATTAATATGTTTCTATAACAGCCTCCACTCCTCTGGGAAGGTATTAATATGTTGCTATAACAGCCTCCACTCCTCTGGGAAGGTATTAATATGTTGCTATAACAGCCTCCACTCCTCTGGGAAGGTATTAATATGTTGCTATAACAGCCCCCACTCCTCTGGGAAGGTATTAATATGTTGCTATAACAGCCTCCACTCCTCTGGGAAGGTATTAATATGTTGCTATAACAGCCTCCACTCCTCTGGGAAGGTATTATAATGTTGCTATAACAGCCTCCACTCCTCTGGGAAGGTATTAATATGTTGCTATAAAGCCTCCACTCCTCTGGGAAGGTATTATAATGTTGCTATAACAGCCTCCACTCCTCTGGGAAGGTATTATAATGTTGCTATAACAGCCTCCACTCCTCTGGGAAGGTATTAATATGTTGCTATAACAGCCTCCACTCCTCTGGGAAGGTATTATAATGTTGCTCTAACAGCCTCCACTCCTCTGGGAAGGTACTAATATGTTGGTATAACAGCCTCCACCCCTCTGGGAAGGTATTAATATGTTGCTATAATAGCCTCCATTCCTCTGGGAATGTATTAATATGTTGCTATAATAACCTCCACTCCTCTGGGAAGGTATTATAATGTTGCTATAACAGTCTCCACTCCTCTGGGAAGTTATTAATATGTTGCTATAACAGCCTCCATTCCTCTGGGAAGGTATTAATATGTTGCTATAACAGCCTCCACTCCTCTGGGAAGGTATTAATATGTTGCTATAACAGCCTCCACTCCTCTGGGAAGGTATTAATATGTTGCTATAACAGCCTCCACTCCTCTGGGAAGGTATTAATATGTTGCTATAACAGCCTCCACTCCTCTGGGAAGGTATTAATATGTTGCTATAATAGCCTCTACTCCTCTGGGAAGGTATTATAATGTTGCTATAACAGCCTCCACTCCTCTGGGAAGGTATTAATATGTTGCTACAACAGCCCCCACTCCTCTGGGAAGGTATTAATATGTTGCTATAACAGCCTCCACTCCTCTGGGAAGGTATTAATATGTTGCTATAACAGCCTCCACTCCTCTGGGAAGGTATTAATATGTTGCTATAACAGCCTCCACTCCTCTGGGAAGGTATTATAATGTTGCTATAATAGCCTCCACTCCTCTGGGAAGGTATTATAATGTTGCTATAACAGCCTCCACTCCTCTGGGAAGGTATTAATATGTTGCTATAACAGCCTACACTCCTCTGGGAAGGTATTAATATGTTGGTATAACAGCCTCCACCCCTCTGGGAAGGTATTAATATGTTGCTATAATAGCCTCCATTCCTCTGGGAAGGTATTATAATGTTGCTATAACAGTCTCCACTCCTCTGGGAAGGTATTAATATGTTGCTATAACAGCCTCCACTCCTCTGGGAAGGTATTAATATGTTGCTATAACAGCCTCCACTCCTCTGGGAAGGTATTATAATGTTGCTATAACAGCCTCCACTCCTCTGGGAAGGTATTATAATGTTGCTATAACAGCCTCCACTCCTCTGGGAAGGTATTATAATGTTGCTATAACAGCCTACTCCTCTGGGAAGGTATTAATATGTTGCTATAACAGCCTCCACTCCTCTGGGAAGGTATTAATATGTTGCTATAACAGCCTCCACTCCTCTGGGAAGGTATTAATATGTTGCTATAACAGCCTCCACTCCTCTGGGAAGGTATTATAATGTTGCTATAACAGCCTCCACTCCTCTGGGAAGGTATTATAATGTTGCTATAACAGCCTCCACTCCTCTGGGAAGGTATTATAATGTTGCTATAACAGCCTCCACTCCTCTGGGAAGGTATTAATATGTTGGTATAACAGCCTCCACCCCTCTGGGAAGGTATTAATAATGTTGCTATAACAGCCTCCACTCCTCTGGGAAGGTATTATAATGTTGCTATAACAGCCTCCACTCCTCTGGGAAGGTATTATAATGTTGCTATAACAGCCTCCACTCCTCTGGGAAGGTATTAATATGTTGCTATAACAGCCTCCACTCCTCTGGGAAGGTATTATAATGTTGCTATAACAGCCTCCACTCCTCTGGGAAGGTATTATAATGTTGCTATAACAGCCTCCACTCCTCTGGGAAGGTATTATAATGTTGCTATAACAGCCTTCACTCCTCTGGGAAGGTATTAATATGTTGGTATAACAGCCTCCACCCCTCTGGGAATGTATTAATATGTTGCTATAATAGCCTCCATTCCTCTGGGAATGTATTAATATGTTGCTATAATAGCCTCCACTCCTCTGGGAAGGTATTATAATGTTGCTATAACAGTCTCCACTCCTCTGGGAAGGTATTAATATGTTGCTATAACAGCCTCCACTCCTCTGGGAAGGTATTAATATGTTGCTATAACAACCTCCACTCCTCTGGGAAGGTATGAATATGTTCCTATAACAGCCTCCACTCCTCTGGGAAGGTATTAATATGTTGCTATAATAGCCTCTTCTCCTCTGGGAAGGTATTATAATGTTGCTATAACAGCCTCCACTCCTCTGGGAAGGTATTAATATGTTAATATAACAGCCTCCACTCCTCTGGGAAGGTATTAATATGTTGCTATAACAGCCTCCACTCCTCTGGGAAGGTATTAATATGTTGCTATAACAGCCTCCACTCCTCTGGGAAGGTATTAATATGTTGCTATAACAGCCTCCACTCCTCTGGGAAGGTATTATAATGTTGCTATAACAGCCTCCACTCCTCTGGGAAGGTATTAATATGTTGCTATAACAGCCTCCACTCCTCTGGGAAGGTATTATAATGTTGCTATAACAGCCTCCACTCCTCTGGGAAGGTATTAATATGTTGCTATAACAGCCTCCACTCCTCTGGGAAGGTATTAATATGTTGCTATAACAGCCTCCACTCCTCTGGGAAGGTATTAATATGTTGCTATAACAGCCTCACTCCTCTGGGAAGGTATTATAATGTTGCTATAACAGCCTCCACTCCTCTGGGAAGGTATTATAATGTTGCTATAACAGCCTCCACTCCTCTGGGAAGGTATTAATATGTAGCTATAACAGCCTCCACTCCTCTGGGAAGGTATGAATATGTTGCTATAACAGCCTCCACTCCTCTGGGAAGGTATTAATATGTTGCTATAACAGCCTCCTCCTCTGGGAAGGTATTAATATGTTGCTATAACAGCCTCCACTCCTCTGGGAAGGTATTAATATGTTGCTATAACAGCCTCCACTCCTCTGGGAAGGTATTATAATGTTGCTATAACAGCCTCCACTCCTCTGGGAAGGTATGAATATGTTGCTATAACAGCCTCCACTCCTCTGGGAAGGTATTAATATGTTGCTATAACAGCCTCCACTCCTCTGGGAAGTTATTAATATGTTGCTATAACAGCCCCCACTCCTCTGGGAAGGTAATAATATGTTGCTATAACAGCCTCCACTCCTCTGGGAAGGTATTAATATGTTGCTATAACAGCCTCCACTCCCCTGGGAAGGTATTATAATGTTGCTATAACAGCCTCCACTCCTCTGGGAAGGTATTAATATGTTGCTATAACAGCCTCCACTCCTCTGGGAAGGTATTATAATGTTGCTATAACAGCCTCCACTCCTCTGGGAAGGTATTATAATGTTGCTATAACAGCCTCCACTCCTCTGGGAAGGTATTAATATGTTGCTATAACAGCCTCCACTCCTCTGGGAAGGTATTATAATGTTGCTATAACAGCCTCCACTCCTCTGGGAAGGTATTAATATGTTGGTATAACAGCCTCCACCCCTCTGGGAAGGTATTAATATGTTGCTATAATAGCCTCCATTTCTCTGGGAATGTATTAATATGTTGCTATAATAGCCTCCACTCCTCTGGGAAGGTATTATAATGTTGCTATAACAGTCTCCACTCCTCTGGGAAGGTATTAATATGTTGCTATAACAGCCTCCACTCCTCTGGGAAGGTATTAATATGTTGCTATAACAGCCTCCACTCCTCTGGGAAGGTATTAATATGTTGCTATAACAGCCTCCACTCCTCTGGGAAGGTATTAATATGTTGCTATAATAGCCTCTACTCCTCTGGGAAGGTATTATAATGTTGCTATAACAGCCTCCACTCCTCTGGGAAGGTATTAATATGTTGCTATAACAGCCTTCGCTCCTCTGGGAAGGTATTAATATGTTGCTATAACAGACTCCACTCCTCTGGGAAGGTATTAATATGTTGCTATAACAGCCTCCACTCCTCTGGGAAGGTATTAATATGTTGCTATAACAGCCTCCACTCCTCTGAGAAGGTATTAATATGTTGCTATAACAGCATCCACTCCTCTGGGAAGGTATTATAATGTTGCTATAACAGCCTCCACTCCTCTGGGAAGGTATTAATATGTTGCTATAACAGCCTCCACTCCTCTGGGAAGGTATTATAATGTTGCTATAACAGCCTCCACTCCTCTGGGAAGGTATTAATATGTTGCTATAACAGCCTCCACTCCTCTGGGAAGGTATTAATATGTTGCTATAACAGCCTCCACTCCTCTGGGAAGGTATTAATATGTTGCTATAACAGCCTCCACTCCTCTGGGAAGGTATTATAATGTTGCTATAACAGCCTCCACTCCTCTGGGAAGGTATTATAATGTTGCTATAACAGCCTCCACTCCTCTGGGAAGGTATTACATGTTGCTATAACAGCCTCCACTCCTCTGGGAAGGTATTATAATGTTGCTATAACAGCCTCCACTCCTCTGGGAAGGTATTAATATGTTGGTATAACAGCCTCCACTCCTCTGGGAAGGTATTAATATGTTGCTATAATAGCCTCCATTTCTCTGGGAATGTATTAATATGTTGCTATAATAGCCTCCACTCCTCTGGGAAGGTATTATAATGTTGCTATAACAGTCTCCACTCCTCTGGGAAGGTATTAATATGTTGCTATAACAGCCTCCACTCCTCTGGGAAGGTATTAATATGTTGCTATAACAGCCTCCACTCCTCTGGGAAGGTATTATAATGTTGCTATAACAGTCTCCTCCTCTGGGAAGGTATTAATATGTTGCTATAATAGCCTCCATTTCTCTGGGAATGTATTAATATGTTGCTATAATAGCCTCCACTCCTCTGGGAAGGTATTATAATGTTGCTATAACAGCCTCCACTCCTCTGGGAAGGTATTAATATGTTGCTATAACAGCCTCCACTCCTCTGGGAAGGTATTAATATGTTGCTATAACAGCCTCCACTCCTCTGGGAAGGTATTAATATGTTGCTATAACAGCCTCCACTCCTCTGGGAAGGTATTAATATGTTGCTATAACAGCCTCCACTCCTCTGGGAAGGTATTATAATGTTGCTATAACAGCCTCCACTCCTCTGGGAAGGTATTAATATGTTGCTATAACAGCCTCCGCTCCTCTGGGAAGGTATTAATATGTTGCTATAACAGACTCCACTCCTCTGGGAAGGTATTAATATGTTGCTATAACAGCCTCCACTCCTCTGGGAAGGTATTAATATGTTGCTATAACAGCCTCCACTCCTCTGGGAAGGTATTAATATGTTGCTATAACAGCCTCCACTCCTCTGGGAAGGTATTATAATGTTGCTATAACAGCCTCCACTCCTCTGGGAAGGTATTAATATGTTGCTATAACAGCCTCCACTCCTCTGGGAAGGTATTAATATGTTTGCTATAACAGCCTCCACTCCTCTGGGAAGGTATTAATATGTTGCTATAACAGCCACCACTCCTCTGGGAAGGTATTATAATGTTGCTATAACAGCCTCCACTCCTCTGGGAAGGTATTAATATGTTGCTATAACAGCCTCCACTCCTCTGGGAAGGTATTATAATGTTGCTATAACAGCCTCCACTCCTCTGGGAAGGTATTAATATGTTGCTATAACAGCCTCCACTCCTCTGGGAAGGTATTATAATGTTTGCTATAACAGCCTCCACTCCTCTGGGAAGGTATTATAATGTTGCTATAACAGCCTCCGCTCCTCTGGGAAGGTATTAATATGTTGCTATAACAGCCTCCACTCCTCTGGGAAGGTATTAATATGTTGCTATAACAGCCTCCACTCCTCTGGGAAGGTATTATAATGTTGCTATAACAGCCTCCACTCCTCTGGGAAGGTATTAATATGTTGCTATAACAGCCTCCGCTCCTCTGGGAAGGTATTAATATGTTGCTATAACAGCCTCCACTCCTCTGGGAAGGTATTAATATGTTGCTATAACAGCCTCCCCTCCTCTGGGAAGGTATTAATATGTTGCTATAACAGCCTCCACTCCTCTGGGAAGGTATTATAATGTTGCTATAACAGCCTCCACTCCTCTGGGAAGGTATTAATATGTTGCTATAACAGCCTCCACTCCTCTGGGAAGGTATTATAATGTTGCTATAACAGCCTCCACTCCTCTGGGAAGGTATTAATATGTTGCTATAACAGCCTCCACTCCTCTGGGAAGGTATTAATATGTTGCTATAACAGCCTCCACTCCTCTGGGAAGGTATTATATGTTGCTATAACAGCCTCCACTCCTCTGGGAAGGTATTATAATGTTGCTATAACAGCCTCCACTCCTCTGGGAAGGTATTATATATGTTGCTATAACAGCCTCCACTCCTCTGGGAAGGTATTAATATGTTGCTATAACAGCCTCCACTCCTCTGGGAAGGTATTAATATGTTGCTATAACAGCCTCCACTCCTCTGGGAAGGTATTAATATGTTGCTATAACAGCCACCACTCCTCTGGGAAGGTATTAATATGTTGCTATAACAGCCTCCACTCCTCTGGGAAGGTATTAATATGTTGCTATAACAGCCTCCACTCCTCTGGGAAGGTATTATAATGTTGCTATAACAGCCTCCACTCCTCTGGGAAGGTATTAATATGTTGCTATAACAGCCTCCACTCCTCTGGGAAGGTATTATAATGTTGCTATAACAGCCTCCACTCCTCTGGGAAGGTATTAATATGTTGCTATAACAGCCTCCACTCCTCTGGGAAGGTATTAATATGTTGCTATAACAGCCTCCACTCCTCTGGGAAGGTATTAATATGTTGCTATAACAGCCTCCACTCCTCTGGGAAGGTATTAATATGTTGCTATAACAGCCTCCACTCCTCTGGGAAGGTATTATAATGTTGCTATAACAGCCTCCACTCCTCTGGGAAGGTATTAATATGTTGCTATAACAGCCTCCACTCCTCTGGGAAGGTATTATAATGTTGCTATAACAGCCTCCACTCCTCTGGGAAGGTATTAATATGTTGCTATAACAGCCTCCACTCCTCTGGGAAGGTATTAATATGTTGCTATAACAGCCTCCACTCCTCTGGGAAGGTATTAATATGTTGCTATAACAGCCTCCACTCCTCTGGGAAGGTATTATAATGTTGCTATAACAGCCTCCACTCCTCTGGGAAGGTATTATAATGTTGCTATAACAGCCTCCACTCCTCTGGGAAGGTATTAATATGTTGCTATAACAGCCTCCACTCCTCTGGGAAGGTATTATAATGTTGCTATAACAGCCTCCACTCCTCTGGGAAGGTATTAATATGTTGGTATAACAGCCTCCACCCCTCTGGGAAGGTATTAATATGTTGCTATAATAGCCTCCATTTCTCTGGGAATGTATTAATATGTTGCTATAATAGCCTCCACTCCTCTGGGAAGGTATTATAATGTTGCTATAACAGTCTCCACTCCTCTGGGAAGGTATTAATATGTTGCTATAACAGCCTCCACTCCTCTGGGAAGGTATTAATATGTTGCTATAACAGCCTCCACTCCTCTGGGAAGGTATTATAATGTTGCTATAACAGTCTCCACTCCTCTGGGAAGGTATTAATATGTTGCTATAATAGCCTCCATTTCTCTGGGAATGTATTAATATGTTGCTATAACAGCCTCCGCTCCTCTGGGAAGGTATTAATATGTTGCTATAACAGACTCCACTCCTCTGGGAAGGTATTAATATGTTGCTATAACAGCCTCCGCTCCTCTGGGAAGGTATTAATATGTTGCTATAACAGCCTCCACTCCTCTGGGAAGGTATTAATATGTTGCTATAACAGCCTCCACTCCTCTGGGAAGGTATTATAATGTTGCTATAACAGCCTCCACTCCTCTGGGAAGGTATTAATATGTTGCTATAACAGCCTCCACTCCTCTGGGAAGGTATTATAATGTTGCTATAACAGCCTCCACTCCTCTGGGAAGGTATTAATATGTTGCTATAACAGCCTCCACTCCTCTGGGAAGGTATTAATATGTTGCTATAACAGCCTCCACTGGGAAGGTATTAATATGTTGCTATAACAGCCACCACTCCTCTGGGAAGGTATTATAATGTTGCTATAACAGCCTCCACTCCTCTGGGAAGGTATTAATAATGTTGCTATAACAGCCTCCACTCCTCTGGGAAGGTATTATAATGTTGCTATAACAGCCTCCACTCCTCTGGGAAGGTATTAATATGTTGCTATAACAGCCTCCACTCCTCTGGGAAGGTATTATAATGTTGCTATAACAGCCTCCACTCCTCTGGGAAGGTATTAATATGTTGCTATAACAGCCTCCGCTCCTCTGGGAAGGTATTAATATGTTGCTATAACAGCCTCCACTCCTCTGGGAAGGTATTAATATGTTGCTATAACAGCCTCCACTCCTCTGGGAAGGTATTAATATGTTGCTATAACAGCCTCCACTCCTCTGGGAAGGTATTATAATGTTGCTATAACAGCCTCCACTCCTCTGGGAAGGTATTAATATGTTGCTATAACAGCCTCCACTCCTCTGGGAAGGTATTATAATGTTGCTATAACAGCCTCCACTCCTCTGGGAAGGTATTAATATGTTGCTATAACAGCCTCCACTCCTCTGGGAAGGTATTAATATGTTGCTATAACAGCCTCCACTCCTCTGGGAAGGTATTAATATGTTGCTATAACAGCCTCCACTCCTCTGGGAAGGTATTATAATGTTGCTATAACAGCCTCCACTCCTCTGGGAAGGTATTATAATGTTGCTATAACAGCCTCCACTCCTCTGGGAAGGTATTAATATGTTGCTATAACAGCCTCCACTCCTCTGGGAAGGTATTATAATGTTGCTATAACAGCCTCCACTCCTCTGGGAAGGTATTAATATGTTGGTATAACAGCCTCCACCCCTCTGGGAAGGTATTAATATGTTGCTATAATAGCCTCCATTTCTCTGGGAATGTATTAATATGTTGCTATAATAGCCTCCACTCCTCTGGGAAGGTATTATAATGTTGCTATAACAGTCCTCCACTCCTCTGGGAAGGTATTAATATGTTGCTATAACAGCCTCCACTCCTCTGGGAAGGTATTAATATGTTGCTATAACAGCCTCCACTCCTCTGGGAAGGTATTATAATGTTGCTATAACAGTCTCCACTCCTCTGGGAAGGTATTAATATGTTGCTATAATAGCCTCCATTTCTCTGGGAATGTATTAATATGTTGCTATAATAGCCTCCACTCCTCTGGGAAGGTATTATAATGTTGCTATAACAGCCTCCACTCCTCTGGGAAGGTATTAATATGTTGCTATAACAGCCTCCACTCCTCTGGGAAGGTATTAATATGTTGCTATAACAGCCTCCACTCCTCTGGGAAGGTATTAATATGTTGCTATAACAGCCTCCACTCCTCTGGGAAGGTATTAATATGTTGCTATAATAGCCTCTACTCCTCTGGGAAGGTATTATAATGTTGCTATAACAGCCTCCACTCCTCTGGGAAGGTATTAATATGTTGCTATAACAGCCTCCACTCCTCTGGGAAGGTATTAATATGTTGCTATAACAGCCTCCACTCCTCTGGGAAGGTATTAATATGTTGCTATAACAGCCTCCACTCCTCTGGGAAGGTATTATAATGTTGCTATAACAGCCTCCACTCCTCTGGGAAGGTATTATAATGTTGCTATAACAGCCTCCACTCCTCTGGGAAGGTATTCATATGTTGCTATAACAGCCTCCACTCCTCTGGGAAGGTATTAATATGTTGCTATAACAGCCTCCACTCCTCTGGGAAGGTATTAATATGTTGCTATAACAGCCTCCACTCCTCTGGGAAGGTATTATAATGTTGCTATAACAGCCTCCACTCCTCTGGGAAGGTATTAATATGTTGCTATAACAGCCTCCACTCCTCTGGGAAGGTATTATAATGTTGCTATAACAGCCTCCACTCCTCTGGGAAGGTATTAATATGTTGCTATAACAGCCTCCACTCCTCTGGGAAGGTATTATAATGTTGCTATAACAGCCTCCACTCCTCTGGGAAGGTATTAATATGTTGCTATAACAGCCTCCACTCCTCTGGGAAGGTATTAATATGTTGCTATAACAGCCTCCACTCCTCTGGGAAGGTATTAATATGTTGCTATAACAGCCTCCACTCCTCTGGGAAGGTATTAATATGTTGCTATAACAGCCTCCACTCCTCTGGGAAGGTATTATAATGTTGCTATAACAGCCTCCACTCCTCTGGGAAGGTATTAATATGTTGCTATAACAGCCTCCACTCCTCTGGGAAGCTATTATAATGTTGCTATAACAGCCTCCACTCCTCTGGGAAGGTATTAATATGTTGCTATAACAGCCTCCACTCCTCTGGGAAGGTATTAATATGTTGCTATAACAGCCTCCACTCCTCTGGGAAGGTATTAATATGTTGCTATAACAGCCACCACTCCTCTGGGAAGGTATTATAATGTTGCTATAACAGCCTCCACTCCTCTGGGAAGGTATTAATATGTTGCTATAACAGCCTCCACTCCTCTGGGAAGGTATTATAATGTTGCTATAACAGCCTCCACTCCTCTGGGAAGGTATTAAATGTTGCTATAACAGCCTCCACTCCTCTGGGAAGGTATTAATATGTTGCTATAACAGCCTCCACTCCTCTGGGAAGGTATTAATATGTTGCTATAACAGCCTCCACTCCTCTGGGAAGGTATTAATATGTTGCTATAACAGCCTCCACTCCTCTGGGAAGGTATTAATATGTTGCTATAATAGCCTCCACTCCTCTGGGAAGGTATTATATGTTGCTATAACAGCCTCCACTCCTCTGGGAAGGTATTAATATGTTGCTATAACAGCCTCCACTCCTCTGGGAAGGTATTATAATGTTGCTATAACAGCCTCCACTCCTCTGGGAAGGTATTAATATGTTGGTATAACAGCCTCCACTCCTCTGGGAAGGTATTAATATGTTGCTATAATAGCCTCTACTCCTCTGGGAAGGTATTATAATGTTGCTATAACAGCCTCCACTCCTCTGGGAAGGTATTAATATGTTGCTATAACAGCCTCCGCTCCTCTGGGAAGGTATTAATATGTTGCTATAACAGACTCCACTCCTCTGGGAAGGTATTAATATGTTGCTATAACAGCCTCCACTCCTCTGGGAAGGTATTAATATGTTGCTATAACAGCCTCCACTCCTCTGGGAAGGTATTAATATGTTGCTATAACAGCCTCCACTCCTCTGGGAAGGTATTATAATGTTGCTATAACAGCCTCCACTCCTCTGGGAAGGTATTAATATGTTGCTATAACAGCCTCCACTCCTCTGGGAAGGTATTATAATGTTGCTATAACAGCCTCCACTCCTCTGGGAAGGTATTAATATGTTGCTATAACAGCCTCCACTCCTCTGGGAAGGTATTAATATGTTGCTATAACAGCCTCCACTCCTCTGGGAAGGTATTAATATGTTGCTATAACAGCCACCACTCCTCTGGGAAGGTATTATAATGTTGCTATAACAGCCTCCACTCCTCTGGGAAGGTATTAATATGTTGCTATAACAGCCTCCACTCCTCTGGGAAGGTATTATAATGTTGCTATAACAGCCTCCACTCCTCTGGGAAGGTATTAATATGTTGCTATAACAGCCTCCACTCCTCTGGGAAGGTATTATAATGTTGCTATAACAGCCTCCACTCCTCTGGGAAGGTATTAATATGTTGCTATAACAGCCTCCACTCCTCTGGGAAGGTATTAATATGTTGCTATAACAGCCTCCACTCCTCTGGGAAGGTATTAATATGTTGCTATAACAGCCTCCACTCCTCTGGGAAGGTATTAATATGTTGCTATAACAGCCTCCACTCCTCTGGGAAGGTATTATAATGTTGCTATAACAGCCTCCACTCCTCTGGGAAGGTATTAATATGTTGCTATAACAGCCTCCACTCCTCTGGGAAGGTATTATAATGTTGCTATAACAGCCTCCACTCCTCTGGGAAGGTATTAATATGTTGCTATAACAGCCTCCACTCCTCTGGGAAGGTATTAATATGTTGCTATAACAGCCTCCACTCCTCTGGGAAGGTATTAATATGTTGCTATAACAGCCACCACTCCTCTGGGAAGGTATTATAATGTTGCTATAACAGCCTCCACTCCTCTGGGAAGGTATTAATATGTTGCTATAACAGCCTCCACTCCTCTGGGAAGGTATTATAATGTTGCTATAACAGCCTCCACTCCTCTGGGAAGGTATTATAATGTTGCTATAACAGCCTCCACTCCTCTGGGAAGGTATTAATATGTTGCTATAACAGCCTCCACTCCTCTGGGAAGGTATTAATATGTTGCTATAACAGCCTCCACTCCTCTGGGAAGGTATTAATATGTTGCTATAACAGCCTCCACTCCTCTGGGAAGGTATTAATATGTTGCTATAACAGCCTCCACTCCTCTGGGAAGGTATTATAATGTTGCTATAACAGCCCCCACTCCTCTGGGAAGGTATTAATATGTTGCTATAACAGCCTCCACTCCTCTGGGAAGGTATTATAATGTTGCTATAACAGCCTCCACTCCTCTGGGAAGGTATTAATATGTTGGTATAACAGCCTCCACCCCTCTGGGAAGGTATTAATATGTTGCTATAATATTCTCCATTCCTCTGGGAATGTATTAATATGTTGCTATAATAGCCTCCACTCCTCTGGGAAGGTATTATAATGTTGCTATAACAGTCTCCACTCCTCTGGGAAGGTATTAATATGTTGCTATAACAGCCTCCACTCCTCTGAGAAGGTATTAATATGTTGCTATAACAGCCTCCACTCCTCTGGGAAGGTATTAATATGTTGCTATAATAGCCTCTACTCCTCTGGGAAGGTATTATAATGTTGCTATAACAGCCTCCACTCCTCTGGGAAGGTATTAATATGTTGCTATAACAGCCTCCGCTCCTCTGGGAAGGTATTAATATGTTGCTATAACAGCCTCCACTCCTCTGGGAAGGTATTAATATGTTGCTATAACAGCCTCCACTCCTCTGTGAAAGTATTAATATGTTGTTATAACAGCCTCCACTCCTCTGGGAAGGTATTAATATGTTGCTATAACAGCCTCCACTCCTCTGGGAAGGTATTAATATGTTGCTATAACAGCCTCCAGTCCTCTGGGAAGGTATTATAATGTTGCTATAACAGCCTCCACTCCTCTGGGCAGGTATTAATATGTTGCTATAACAGCCTCCACTCCTCTGGGAAGGTATTAATATGTTGCTATAACAGCCTCCACTCCTCTGGGAAGGTATTAATATGTTGCTATAACAGCCTCCACTCCTCTGGGAAGGTATTAATATGTTGCTATAACAGCCTCCAGTCCTCTGAGAAGGTATTATAATGTTGCTATAACAGCCTCCACTCCTCTGGGAAGGTATTAATATGTTGCTATAACAGCCCCCACTCCTCTGGGAAGGTATTATAATGTTGCTATAACAGCCTCCACTCCTCTGGGAAGGTATTAATATGTTGCTATAACAGCCTCCACTCCTCTGGGAAGGTATTAATATGTTGCTATAACAGCCTCCACTCCTCTGGGAAGGTATTAATATGTTGCTATAACAGCCACCACTCCTCTGGGAAGGTATTATAATGTTGCTATAACAGCCTCCACTCCTCTGGGAAGGTATTAATATGTTGCTATAACAGCCTCCACTCCTCTGGGAAGGTATTATAATGTTGCTATAACAGCCTCCACTCCTCTGGGAAGGTATTATAATGTTGCTATAACAGCCTCCACTCCTCTGGGAAGGTATTAATATGTTGCTATAACAGCCTCCACTCCTCTGGGAAGGTATTAATATGTTGCTATAACAGCCTCCACTCCTCTGGGAAGGTATTAATATGTTGCTATAACAGCCTCCACTCCTCTGGGAAGGTATTATAATGTTGCTATAACAGCCTCCACTCCTCTGGGAAGGTATGAATATGTTGCTATAACAGCCTCCACTCCTCTGGGAAGGTATTAATATGTTCCTATAACAGCCTCCACTCCTCTGGGAAGGTATTAATATGTTGCTATAACAGCCCCCACTCCTCTGGGAAGGTATTAATATGTTGCTATAACAGCCTCCACTCCTCTGGGAAGGTATTAATATGTTGCTATAACAGCCTCCACTCCTCTGGGAAGGTATTAATATGTTGCTATAACAGCCTCCACTCCTCTGGGAAGGTATTAATATGTTGCTATAACAGCCTCCACTCCTCTGGGAAGGTATTAATATGTTGCTATAACAGCCTCCACTCCTCTGGGAAGGTATTATAATGTTGCTATAACAGCCCCCACTCCTCTGGGAAGGTATTAATATGTTGCTATAACAGCCTCCACTCCTCTGGGAAGGTATTATAATGTTGCTATAACAGCCTCCACTCCTCTGGGAAGGTATTAATATGTTGGTATAACAGCCTCCACCCCTCTGGGAAGGTATTAATATGTTGCTATAATATTCTCCATTCCTCTGGGAATGTATTAATATGTTGCTATAATAGCCTCCACTCCTCTGGGAAGGTATTATAATGTTGCTATAACAGTCTCCACTCCTCTGGGAAGGTATTAATATGTTGCTATAACAGCCTCCACTCCTCTGAGAAGGTATTAATATGTTGCTATAACAGCCTCCACTCCTCTGGGAAGGTATTAATATGTTGCTATAATAGCCTCTACTCCTCTGGGAAGGTATTATAATGTTGCTATAACAGCCTCCACTCCTCTGGGAAGGTATTAATATGTTGCTATAACAGCCTCCGCTCCTCTGGGAAGGTATTAATATGTTGCTATAACAGCCTCCACTCCTCTGGGAAGGTATTAATATGTTGCTATAACAGCCTCCACTCCTCTGTGAAAGTATTAATATGTTGTTATAACAGCCACCACTCCTCTGGGAAGGTATTATAATGTTGCTATAACAGCCTCCACTCCTCTGGGAAGGTATTAATATGTTGCTATAACAGCCTCCACTCCTCTGGGAAGGTATTATAATGTTGCTATAACAGCCTCCACTCCTCTGGGAAGGTATTATAATGTTGCTATAACAGCCTCCACTCCTCTGGGAAGGTATTAATATGTTGCTATAACAGCCTCCACTCCTCTGGCAAGGTATTAATATGTTGCTATAACAGCCTCCACTCCTCTGGGAAGGTATTAATATGTTGCTATAACAGCCTCCACTCCTCTGGGAAGGTATTATAATGTTGCTATAACAGCCTCCACTCCTCTGGGAAGGTATGAATATGTTGCTATAACAGCCTCCACTCCTCTGGGAAGGTATTAATATGTTCCTATAACAGCCTCCACTCCTCTGGGAAGGTATTAATATGTTGCTATAACAGCCCCCACTCCTCTGGGAAGGTATTAATATGTTGCTATAACAGCCTCCACTCCTCTGGGAAGGTATTAATATGTTGCTATAACAGCCTCCACTCCTCTGGGAAGGTATTAATATGTTGCTATAACAGCCTCCACTCCTCTGGGAAGGTATTAATATGTTGCTATAACAGCCTCCACTCCTCTGGGAAGGTATTAATATGTTGCTATAACAGCCTCCACTCCTCTGGGAAGGTATTATAATGTTGCTATAACAGCCCCACTCCTCTGGGAAGGTATTAATATGTTGCTATAACAGCCTCCACTCCTCTGGGAAGGTATTATAATGTTGCTATAACAGCCTCCACTCCTCTGGGAAGGTATTAATATGTTGGTATAACAGCCTCCACCCCTCTGGGAAGGTATTAATATGTTGCTATAATATTCTCCATTCCTCTGGGAATGTATTAATATGTTGCTATAATAGCCTCCACTCCTCTGGGAAGGTATTATAATGTTGCTATAACAGTCTCCACTCCTCTGGGAAGGTATTAATATGTTGCTATAACAGCCTCCACTCCTCTGAGAAGGTATTAATATGTTGCTATAACAGCCTCCACTCCTCTGGGAAGGTATTAATATGTTGCTATAATAGCCTCTACTCCTCTGGGAAGGTATTATAATGTTGCTATAACAGCCTCCACTCCTCTGGGAAGGTATTAATATGTTGCTATAACAGCCTCCGCTCCTCTGGGAAGGTATTAATATGTTGCTATAACAGCCTCCACTCCTCTGGGAAGGTATTAATATGTTGCTATAACAGCCTCCACTCCTCTGTGAAAGTATTAATATGTTGTTATAACAGCCTCCACTCCTCTGGGAAGGTATTAATATGTTGCTATAACAGCCTCCACTCCTCTGGGAAGGTATTATAATGTTGCTATAACAGCCTCCACTCCTCTGGGAAGGTATTAATATGTTGCTATAACAGCCTCCAGTCCTCTGGGAAGGTATTATAATGTTGCTATAACAGCCTCCACTCCTCTGGGCAGGTATTAATATGTTGCTATAACAGCCTCCACTCCTCTGGGAAGGTATTAATATGTTGCTATAACAGCCTCCACTCCTCTGGGAAGGTATTAATATGTTGCTATAACAGCCTCCACTCCTCTGGGAAGGTATTATAATGTTGCTATAACAGCCTCCACTCCTCTGGGAAGGTATTATAATGTTGCTATAACAGCCTCCAGTCCTCTGAGAAGGTATTATAATGTTGCTATAACAGCCTCCACTCCTCTGGGAAGGTATTAATATGTTGCTATAACAGCCCCCACTCCTCTGGGAAGGTATTATAATGTTGCTATAACAGCCTCCACTCCTCTGGGAAGGTATTAATATGTTGCTATAACAGCCTCCACTCCTCTGGGAAGGTATTAATATGTTGCTATAACAGCCTCCACTCCTCTGGGAAGGTACTAATATGTTGCTATAACAGCCTCCACTCCTCTGGGAAGGTATTATAATGTTGCTATAACAGCCTCCACTCCTCTGGGAAGGTATTATAATGTTGCTATAACAGCCTCCACTCCTCTGGGAAGGTATGAATATGTTGCTATAACAGCCTCCACTCCTCTGGGAAGGTATGAATATGTTGCTATAACAGCCTCCACTCCTCTGGGAAGGTATTAATATGTTGCTATAACAGCCCCCACTCCTCTGGGAAGGTATTAATATGTTGCTATAACAGCCTCCACTCCTCTGGGAAGGTATTAATATGTTGCTATAACAGCCTCCACTCCTCTGGGAAGGTATTATAATGTTGCTATAACAGCCTCCACTCCTCTGGGAAGGTATTAATATGTTGCTATAAAGCCTCCACTCCTCTGGGAAGGTATTATAATGTTGCTATAACAGCCTCCACTCCTCTGGGAAGGTATTATAATGTTGCTATAACAGCCTCCACTCCTCTGGGAAGGTATTAATATGTTGGTATAACAGCCTCCACCCCTCTGGGAAGGTATTAATATGTTGCTATAATAGCCTCCATTCCTCTGGGAAGGTATTATAATGTTGCTCTAACAGCCTCCACTCCTCTGGGAAGGTATTAATATGTTGCTATAACAGCCTCCACTCCTCTGGGAAGGTATTACTATGTTGCTATAACAGCCTCCACTCCTCTGGGAAGGTATTATAATGTTGCTATAACAGCCTCCACTCCTCTGGGAAGGTATTATAATGTTGCTATAACAGCCTCCACTCCTCTGGGAAGGTATTAATATGTTGCTATAACAGCCTCCACTCCTCTGGGAAGGTGTTAATATGTTGCTATAACAGCCTCCACTCCTCTGGGAAGTTATTAATATGTTGCTATAACAGCCTCCACTCCTCTGGGAAGGTATTATAATGTTGCTATAACAGCCTCCACTCCTCTGGGAAGGTATTATAATGTTGCTATAACAGCCTCCACTCCTCTGGGAAGGTATTAATATGTTGCTATAACAGCCTCCACTCCTCTGGGAAGGTATTATAATGTTGCTATAACAGCCTCCACTCCTCTGGGAAGGTATTATAATGTTGCTATAACAGCCTCCACTCCTCTGGGAAGGTATTCATATGTTGCTATAACAGCCTCCACCCCTCTGGGATGGTATTAATATGTTGCTATAACAGCCTCCACTCCTCTAGGAAGGTGTTATAATGTTGCTATAACAGCCTCCACTCCTCTGGGAAGGTATTAATATGTTGCTATAACAGCCTCCACTCCTCTGGGAAGGTGTTATAATGTTGCTATAACAGCCTCCGCTCCTCTGGGAAGGTATTAATATGTTGCTATAACAGCCTCCACTCCTCTGGGAAGGTATTAATATGTTGCTATAACAGCCTCCACTCCTCTGGGAAGGTGTTATAATGTTGCTATAACAGCCTCCACTCCTCTGGGAAGGTATTAATATGTTGCTATAACAGCCTC
Organism: Oncorhynchus nerka; assembly: GCF_034236695.1. Lineage (NCBI taxonomy): Eukaryota > Metazoa > Chordata > Actinopteri > Salmoniformes > Salmonidae > Oncorhynchus > Oncorhynchus nerka. The sequence continues at coordinate 67,502 of NW_027039739.1, read as the reverse complement.
CACTCCTCTGGGAAGGTATTAATATGTTGCTATAACAGCCTCCACTCCTCTGGGAAGGTATTAATATGTTGCTATAACAGCCTCCACTCCTCTGGGAAGGCTTTCTGTAGATATTGTAACATTGCTGCGGGGACTTGCTTCCATTCAGCGGTGAGTGTTAGTGAGGTCGGGCACCTATGTTGGGTGATTAGGCTTGGCTCATAGTCGGTGTTCCAACATCCCAAAGGTGTTCAGTGGGGTTGAGGTCAGGGCTCTGTGCAGGCCAGTTAAGTTCTTCCAAACCATTCCTGTATGGACCTTGCTTTGTGCTTGGGGGCATTGTCATGCTGATGGAAACCCATTTGATGAAGCTCCCGACGAACAGTTCTTGTGCTGACGTTGCTTCCAGAGGCACTTTGGAACTCTGTAGTGAGTGTTGCAACTGATGACAGACGTATTTTATGCTCTTCAGCACTCGCCGGTCCCGTTCTGTGAGCTAGTGTGGCCTACCACTTTGCGGCTGAGCCGCTGTTGCTCCTAGATGTTTCCACTTCACAATAACAGCACTTACAGTTGACTGGGGCAGCTCTAGCAGGGCAGAAATTTGACGAACTGACTTGTTGGAAAGGTGCCATCCTATTACGGTGCCACGCTGAAAGTCACTGAGTTCTTCAGTAAGATCATTCTACTGCCAATGTTTGTCTATGGAGATTGCATGGCTGTGTGCTCAATTTAATACACTTGTCAGCAACGGGTGTGGCTGAAATAGCAGAATCAGGTGGGAGGGAGTGGGTCAGGTGGGAGGGAGAGGGTCAGGTGGGAGGGAGAGGGTCAGGTGGGAGGGAGTGGGTCAGGTGGGAGGGAGTGGGTCAGGTGGGAAGGAGTGGGTCAGGTGGGAGGGAGAGGGTCAGTTGGGAGGGAGAGGGTCAGGTGGGAGGGAGAGGGTCAGGTGGGAGGGAGAGGGTCAGGTGGGAGGGAGTGGGTCAGGTGGGAAGGAGTGGGTCAGGTGGGAGGGAGTGGGTCAGGTGGGAAGGAGTGGGTCAGGTGGGAGGGAGTGGGTCAGGTGGGAGGGAGAGGGTCAGGTGGGAGGAAGAGGGTCAGGTGGGAGGGAGTGGGTCAGGTGGGAAGGAGTGGGTCAGGTGGGAGGGAGTGGGTCAGGTGGGAGGGAGAGGGTCAGGTGGGAGGGAGTGGGTCAGGTGGGAAGGAGTGGGTCAGGTGGGAGGGAGTGGGTCAGGCGGGAAGGAGTGGGTCAGGTGGGAAGGAGTGGGTCAGGTGGGAGGGAGAGGGTCAGGTGGGAGGGAGAGGGTCAGGAGGGAGAGGGTCAGGTGGGAGGGAGGTGGGAGGAGAGGGTCAGGAGGGAAGGGTCAGGTGGGGAGGGAGAGGGTCAGGAGGGAGGGGTCAGAGGGTCAGGTGGGAAGGAGTGGGTCAGGTGGGAGGGAGAGGGTCAGGTGGGAAGGAGAGGTGGGAGGGTCAGGTGGGAGGGAGAGGGTCAGGTGGGAGGGAGGGGTCAGGTGGGTCAGGTGGGAGGGAGAGGGTCAGGTGGGAGGGGGAAGTAGCAGGATCACGGCACGTTTTTCAGCAGAACTCACTATCTGTGCAGCGAGCACAACGAGCACAATGAATCACTCTCTATGCATACAGTATCTGAGTATTTACATTACCACCAAAGCTGTATTTAAGAGCATTTAGCACTTGTGTCAAATCCTCAATTTCAAGTGGTTCTTCCACATACTATTTTAGTGAAAAAATACATCGATGTAGAAATAAGAATCGGGCAACAAAAGAAAGAAAGAAAAACACGAAGAATAAATAAATAGTGTTTACGTAGGGGAAGAAACGCAGGCTCTTCGGCGGCGTGCACCCGTCAACCTCTTTGCACTGCCGCGTTCGGTTTCACCCCCTCAACTGATGCAATAAGGAGCCTTTATCTGAGCATCGCCCCGAGCCACAGCGGCAGGGAGCTGGGGAACCTCTGCACCAGGAAATGCTTTTGGGATCTGCTCTCTCGCACATCGCAGCCCAGCACAGCCCCTGGTCTCCCACGGACTAGCAGGAGACGGTTTTATCTCCAGTTGCTAGGATAACAACCCTTAAGCTTCCAGCAGTCATAAGTCCTGCTGGGCCCTTTTCTCTCTGCTTTTTCCCTCAGACAGAAAGAATGCTTTTCTCTCCTCCTCCTCCTCGCTTTTTTCTTTCACTTATAAAAAAATAATAATGTGTAAAGCCCATCCTGGCGTTTAAGTGTTTCTCCCCTTCCCCTCAAAATCTATTTGTCTTTTATGTTGGGGGGTGAGGCGGGGATGGTGGCGGCAGGGAGGTATTTTATTTGCCCAAAGATTTTCCAGCCAAAGTGCCCCCTTCCTTCTGACGGGCCTAGCCTGCACGCACGTTTGATTCTGAGGATTAGTAAGACAAAGCCTGGTGGCCGAGTAGTGGCGTTCCTAATGAAATGGTAAAATAGATCAATGAGAGTGGTGGTGCGCTCCTGTTCGGAGTGTCTGGCCCCCGCCAGGATTAAGTGGACTCCTCCTGTTCCTTTGTGCCCGTTTCCCAGCAGCACAATCGGCCCAGAGTCAGCAACACAAGTGGCGCGCAGCCCCCCTTCACTCTCTCTCTCTTGCCCCCCATTCCAACTCCAAAGCCCCCCATCTTAGGCCTGCAATTACCAGAGCGCTCATTCAGCACACCTTTTCTCAGACAGAGCGCCCTCTAAATATTCACCCCCCTTCCCTTTTCACAAAATACATCAGGACTAACATACTCTCAGGTTCTTCTGACTTCCACAGTTTCCACAAACTGCTCTTTAAAGGTTATCCTGGAGAAATAAATTACCCTTGACTAAGTTTAAGCTCATCTCCCTCCCCTGTTTGTTTCCACTGTTTAGTTCACCACACGTGGAAAAGTTCCCCCTTCCTGTGAACTTCATCCTTGGATTGATGAAAGAGTTCAGGATGGGGCCGGGGTGGATGGATGGATGGACATAGATAGCGGGATTCTATTATTTTCTGCTTTAGATGGATTTTGCCATAACGCCCTGCCTTCTCCTCTTGATTAGATTTAGAAGGGGGGGTTGTGCAGTTTATTTGTTTGATGAGAGAGAGAGAGGGAGAGAGAGAGAGAGAGAGAGAGAGAGAGAGAGAGAGAGAGAGAGAGAGAGAGAGAGAGAGAGAGAGAGAGAGAGAGAGAGAGAGAGAGAGAGAGAGAGAGAGAGAGAGAGAGAGCCCCTGGGGGAACAGTAATCTAACGGGAGCAGCCAGCAGCACATAAAGTGGCTGACCAGGCCTGCTGCCTGCCAGCCCAGCCTAGTACCAGCCAGCCTCCATGGCCCGAATACTCCCTCCTGCCCCAGTTACATTGCTGAGGGCAGAGGGCAGAGAGTCAGGGGCACGAGGGCAGAGAGTCAGGGGCACGAGGGCAGAGAGTCAGGGGCACGAGGGCAGAGAGTCAGGGGCACGAGGGCAGAGAGTCAGGGGCACGAGGGCAGAGAGTCAGGGATACGAGGGCAGAGAGTCAGGGGCACGAGGGCAGAGAGTCAGGGATACGAGGGCAGAGAGTCAGGGATACGAGGGCAGAGAGTCAGGGGCACGAGGACAGAGAGTCAGGGGCACGAGGGCAGAGAGTCAGGGGCACGAGGGCAGAGAGTCAGGGGCACGAGGGCAAAGCTGGTGGAGGATGTAAAGATCCGCAACAGGCTGACGACACAGGAAGGGGCAGCCACACGCCTCGCTTAAACATCCACCCTCCACCTCCGCCCAGGGCTCCACAGCCCCTTATTTTAACTCACATTGTCTCCTATTCAGATACCAGGAACGTCTTGAAGTCAACTTCTTAAATGTAACCTCTAACCCCTTTCCCAGTTTCCACATTCCACAGTTATTTTTTATTAACTATGTTATTGGTTTGTTCCTTGTTACCGGGATACTACAGAAATAGGAGTAGAGGGAGGAAGGGATGGAGGGATGGATGGAGAGAGAGGGAATACGAAAGAGCTCCTGATTGGTCTGTTATCCTTGGACCAGGGCACTCGCTCTCCCCCTTTTCCGTCTGTCCGGCCTGGATTTGTGTCTGGGTCTGGGCCCATAGACTTTGTGCAAGTTGCTTAAAAGTTAACAGGAGATTTGCTGGCATCCACAGCCCATGCCTGGTTAGTCTCCAGACCAGATAACCCGGCTGGCCCTCGTGTCAGGCAAGCTGGTCCCACTTCCCTTCACCCACGCCATGGACAACCAACGTGGCATCACAGCACTGCAACAAATGAGTTTACAGTAGAATATCAAACATTGTTTAGTAATGAATGATTAATGCCAAGAAAGGCATTTCACTGTACTTGTGCATGTGACACTCAAAGTTGAAAGTTGGAAGCAGACCGTTGTTCTACCGTTGAGAAGCCAACAACCCTTTATGACCATTCTCCTCTCCTCGTGTGTAGATGAGTTGTTGTAGTTTGTCCAGGCAGAAGAAAGGGGTGGGATGTTGTATTCCAGGAACTGCTAGTGTACAGTACATCAACTCATAACACAAGTCAGGGGGTCAAACAAATAGGGGTTACTTTAGTGCCAGTTCACTGTTCCAGGCAAGTTTGAAATAAATACATGTTTTGTTGTGCAAAAGCTCTTACATGGATTATTTCCCAGCCAAATAAAGATCAGCCTGTTCTCACCGTGGACTGACTCCTCGAGCTCTGACTTGCCGAGACTCCTCTGACTTGCCTGACTTGCCTAGACTCCTCTAGCTCTGACTTGCCTAGACTCCTCTAGCTCTGACTTGCCTAGACTCCTCTAGCTCTGACTTGCCTAGACTCCTCTAGCTCTGACTTGCCTGAGACTCCTCTAGCTCTGACTTGCCTAGACTCCTCTAGCTCTGACTTGCCTAGACTCCTCGAGCTCTGACTTGCCGAGACTCCTCTAGCTCTGACTTGCCTAGACTCCTCTAGCTCTGACTTGCCTAGACTCCTCTAGCTCTGACTTGCATAGACTCCTCTAGCTCTGACTTGCCTAGACTCCTCCCTAGCTCTGACTTGCCTAGACTCCTCTAGCTCTGCCTTGCCTAGACTCCTCTAGCTCTCACTTGCCTAGACTCCTCTAGCTCTGACTTGCCTAGACACCTCTAGCTCTGACTTGCCTAGACTCCTCTAGCTCTGACTTGCCTAGACTCCTCTAGCTCTGACTTGCCTAGACTCCTCTAGCTCTGACTTGCCTAGACTCCTCTAGCTCTGACTTGCCTAGACTCCTCTAGCTCTGACTTGTCTAGACTCCTCTTGCTCTGACTTGCCTAGACCCCTCTAGCTCTGACTTGCCTAGACTCCTCTAGCTCTGACTTGCCTAGACTCCTCTAGCTCTGACTTGCCTAGACTCCTCTAGCTCTGACTTGCCTAGACTCCTCTAGCTCTGACTTGCCTAGACTCCTCTAGCTCCGACTTGCCGAGACTCCTCTAGCTCTGACTTGTCTAGACTCCTCTAGCTCTGACTTGCCTAGACTCGTCTAGGTCTGACTTGCCTAGACTCCTCTAGCTCTGATTTGCCTAGACTCCTCTAGCTCTGATTTGCCTAGACTCCTCTAGCTCTGACTTGCCTAGACTCCTCTAGCTCTGACTTGCCTAGACTCCTCTAGCTCTGACTTGCCTAGACTCCTCTAGCTCTGACTTGCCTAGACTCCTCTAGCTCTGACTTGCCTAGACTCCTCTAGCTCTGACTTGCCTAGACTCCTCTAGCTCTGACTTGCCTAGTTAAATAAAGGTTCAAAAGATTGTGATTTTGAGTTGTTGGAAACCACTCAGTTGTTATTTTGTAAATTGATTGTGTTTCTTCCTCGGGGTTTGCCCAGCGTAAGAGAGCCAGGGTTCTGCTACCACCGTGGAAGGAAGTCCTCACTGTTGGTTGACACCAGGGGTATATTTTAGCCGACAGGATCGAGATGGGTAAAAATAGCTGTGGGCTGTTTATAGGGCCCTGCCTGTCAGTCAAAGAGCTCTATCCACCACCTATCTCTCCTCCTCTTCTAACCCTCCCTCCATCCCTAGACTCTTATCTCCTCTGGGCTGGGCCAGTGTGCACCCTATTCCTTACTCCCATCGTCTGGTGGAGGAGCTCCAAACTCAGATCTGGCCCCTGTCAGAGTAATTAGGCTGAAATATGCTGGGGAATGTCAGCTGTTGTTTGGCTTCCTGCTTCAGTTGGAAATGGTTGCATGAAGGAAGTAGGGTAGTGTACATAATCTCCTGAGGGGGTTGAACCAGAACCAGAGGGTAGTGTACATAATCTCCTGAGGGGGTTGAACTAGAACCAGAGGGTAGTGTACATAATCTCCTGAGGGGTTGAACCAGAACCAGAGGGTAGTGTACATAATCTCCTGAGGGGGTTGAACTAGAACCAGAGGGTAGTGTACATAATCTCCTGAGGGGGTTGAACTAGAACCAGAGGGTAGTGTACATAATCTCCTGAGGGGGTTGAACCAGAACCAGAGGGTAGTGTACATAATCTCCTGAGGGGGTTGAACTAGAACCAGAGGGTAGTGTACATAATCTCCTGAGGGGGTTGAACCAGAACCAGAGGGTAGTGTACATAATCTCCTGAGGGGGTTGAACTAGAACCAGAGGGTAGTGTAAATAATCTCCCTAGGGGGTTGAACTAGAACCCAAGGGTCGTGTAAATAATCTCCTTTTGGGGTTGAACCAGAACCCGAGGTTAGTGCATTGGCCCACCGCATGTGTGTGAGGCTACTAATAGCTAGGGGGCCTCAAAGGAAATGTGTTTTCCTGTTTTACGGCTCCAGTCACACTTAAAAGGCAGAGTTCACCAGGGGGTCGGCGAAGTCAGCCCAGGGGTCAGGGCAATCTGCTGTGGGGTCAATCCGGTTCAACATGCGTCTGAGGGAATGAGGTATGGCAGCTGTGTGTGTGTCCTAGGGTAACAGGTGGCTCCTCTGACCCTGACCCGGGGGGGTTTAAACTAAACTGGCCAACCAGGATTTGTCAGGTTGATGCCATCGCTGCCAGCCAGAGAATATTTCCTATGTGGAGACGTCACATTGCCACCAGGTCTTTCTCCAGACTGATTCGAGCTGTTCAGGCCGGTTCTGAGAGCCAAAACATGGGTGGAAGTAGGGGGAGGGGGGTTGTCGCGAACGTTGTTCACGAGTCAGGCTTGGAGAACAGCAACGAACACAAGTCTTGGAAAGGTATTCAAATTGAGTTCTAATTTGCTCCTAGTAGAGCTGCACTGGTGGTAGACTTGATAGCAAGCCCTGGGCCGGCAGCCATACTGACCGGACTTGAGCAGAGCAGGGCTTGTGTTGTGTGAGGGAAACAGCTGAGAGGAGAGAGAGGGAATTGGGTCATTTCCCTTGGCAGCAACAAGAGTGGGGCAGGGGGTACCTCAGTCCCCCATGACAGTGGCAGATCCAGGATCAGCCTTGTAGCTCCACACTCGCCAGTAAACGTGTTCTTCTCCCTCTGCATGCACTGCTTCACGGTCAGTGTGTCACACACATACTGTACAGTAGGAAAAGCATTGTGATCGACTTCCCTCAGTCTCCTGCCAGCTGTTGACACTTTTGCCCCAGTGTTTGAATGCTGACCATAGTCAATAAGTACAGCACTGTGTAATGTCCCGATTGTGTATTCCTATGTTGCTGAACCTTGTATGGAAATGGTCAAGACCGAGGAGTGTGTGTGTGTATGTGTGTGTGTGTGTGTGTGTGTGTGTGTGTGTGTGTCGAGGTGCTCACTCAGGACAATCAGTCAATAGACTCTCATTAACCTCACATGCACTCTGGCTGGATTGTGCAGTCTGAAATCAGAATCCCCCTCGCTCCCCTCCCCTTACCTCGCCCCTCCGCCGATTCCTCCCCATTAACACAGACTGGGGTTTATCCTGGTCCCTCTACATTTTAATAGGGGAGAACAGACAATGCCTCCTTCATTCAGCACAAAGTCATGGTGGCCAGGGAGGTTTCTCTGGCCTTCTCTGCCCGCCTCTCCTCCTTATCCTCCTCTCCTCTGTATCCTCCTCTCCTCCTTATCATCCTCTCCTCCTTATCCTCCTCTCCTCCTTATCCTCCTCTCCTCCTTACCCTCCTCATCCTCCTCTCCTCCTTATCCTCCTCCCCTCCTTATCCTCCTCTCCTCCTCTCCTCCTTATCCTCCCTCCCTATGATTCCTAAGAGCTGGAATCTCCAGGCACTTGGCTCTTAGCGCATAGCTCTGTGTACTGCAGCTGTGAGTCTGTTTCCGTGGTGGTTTGGGCCAGCGCGTTATTTATTATTCAGTGAGAGCTATTACTGTGGTTAAGAGGCTCCTCTCAGGCCTGTATCGATTTCTTTAATTGCCCCAAACATTGTCAACTCTTAAGATAGATATTAAAGGGGAGGCTGCCAGGATGTATGGCAATAGGGAGGGGAGGAGGGATGAGGAGCAGAGGAGGGGAGGAGGTGGGCCCAAAGCAGGAGAAGGACTGAGAAATCTCCATGGCCACCATGTAGCCCTGAATGAGGAATCAATAACATCTTGTGAACATACCAGGCATTCACTCCCACTCACAAATGCAACATGGAATAAAGGGGAGAGAGGAGCAACATCTAGCCACCCTTACCCATCAATCAATATGTATGGGAAAAGAGCGTGAGGGAGAGAGAACGTGAAAAGAGAGAGATGGATGCCATCAGTGTCACAGAGGAGTCCCAACCGTCAGCAAGGCACAGAGGAGTCCCAACCGTCAGCAAGGTACAGAGGAGTCCCAACCGTCAGCAAGGCACAGAGGAGTCCCAACCGTCAGCAAGGCACAGAGGAGTCCCAACCGTCAGCAAGGCACAGAGGAGAGTCCCAACCGTCAGCAAGGCACAGAGGAGTCCCAACCGTCAGCAAGGCACAGAGGAGTCCCAACCGTCAGCAAGGCACAGAGGAGTCCCAACCGTCAGCAAGGCACAGAGGAGTCCCAACCGTCAGCAAGGCACAGAGGAGTCCCAACCGTCAGCAAGGCACAGAGGAGTCCCAACCGTCAGCAAGGCACAGAGGGCTGACCTACAAAGTAAAACTAACGTCCCCATCTTGAGTTGGGGTGACGGGGTCAACACAAACACACACGTACTACAGGGATACTAGGGATCACACATGATGTAATCCAACTGGTGGCTTTTGCTGCGTGGAGCCAGATGGACGTGCGAGAGCAGGAAGGGGGAGAGGGGAAAGGAGATCTGCTGGGGCTGCTAGCTGCTCTTTGACAGACTGTTTGTGCTCTCTTGATTGTAATCTGTGGGATCGGATTCCGCCAGATGAAGGGGATCATCTGAGGTGTCGTACAGCCAGCCTATAGAGCAAACCATGGGCCCCGACATGGCTCTGACCAGCCACATATGTACTGTACATCAGTGGTTCCAAAACTGTGGGGCGCACACCCGGGGTGCAAACAAAATGTTCATTTTTGTAAGGAACTTATTCCGACTTTTAACATACTCTTGAACGTTGTAATAGTAGAATGCACAATTTGCAGTTTCTAAATTGGGTAGTGCATCATCAGTTCCTCTTGTCATGTCAGTCATTACATACCTTAGAGAGATATTTATAACTTATATTTATATCTCAGAAATGTCCAGATCAACTAGCCCATGTCAGCTAATGTTTTTTAGATATTGTTTTTTGCCTCTAGAATTTGTTGGAATTTTTTTTATCACATGAATACACATTAGACGTGAGAAAATGTATAGAATTGCAGGAAATAAGCTTTAAACCTGAAAACAGTTTGTGTCATGAACAGGGCTTGTGCCTATAGAAATAGACGTGTGTGTGCACAGGATGTTCCCCAATGCTGGAAGGGGGCCCAGAGTGAAACAGTTTAGGAACCCTTGCTCTACACCATCAAATCAGCCTGGCCCTGGTCACATGACCTAACTACTCCCTCACTTCCTCACTCATCAGTATCAGGCTCAGCTATCCTAATAACACTGTCAGTTAGAGTACTGTGTGAGATTGTCCTTGTCCCTACCCGTGGAAACGATTGATAAGTTCATGATCTTGTAATGAATTCCATCACAGACTGTCTACACATTAACCTTGGCTTAGGACTTTCCAGCAGCGTTAATGCTTTCGCCCGATGTCATCACTTGGCAAACCGTCTGACCTCTCTGCACAAGAGGGCCCAGCAGGAACCAGGAAAAGGTGTTCTTGGAAAAATGCTTTGGTCAGGTCAGGATAGTGTGTCTAAACAGAGAGGTGGAAGTGAAGCTCACCATTACCTCATTGGAGCTTTGCAACATCTCACCGTCACACCAGACCCGGGCCTTCCGAAATCCTTCAGCTGCATGGCACTCCCAGGAAAGAAGGAATGGATTACTGGAGTCCACATGCAATAAATAGCAGCTAAGTTTTAGTCGGCCATCAATTTGATGTTGGGATACTGCTTACGGTACTTAACCTAAACGCACACATTTGTCGGCCATCAGCAGATTCTTTGGCAACAAAGTGTGACTTCAAAGGATGGAGGATTCGCAGTTTGTTAAGCTATTATTTTATTTTGGTTTTAGAGGTTGTGGTCCAACTCTTGGTGGTTGCTGTCGGGGAAACCTAATGTTTCATAGTGGTGGTTTTGAGTTGACTGTACCCTAGTGTGATGGAGTGACTGTTGTTTGATAAGGTACAGAACAACAGAACAACAGAACAAGCCTTATGTCATTTTCTTTGTTTGGTGGAGCTGGAGGTTGGCAGAGAAGCCTCCCTCCTAACTATCGTTTCCCCTCTTGTCTTAAAGCACACCAGTGCGATTAACAAGGAAATCCAGCCATAATCCAGAAATCTTGTCTGATTTAAAACTATTAGCCTCCGTGCTTGGCCCCCCTCTCCTTTGACTCACGTCTGCGGACATGACAGGAGGAAGAAAGACAGAGTGGAGGTGGACGCTCCCCTTCGCCCCAAGGGTTGGACAAGGGATTCCTCATCTTGTCAGGGTGACATCATTGTCACCACCTACCAACCTCCTGCCACCCAAACCTGGCTCTGGTAGAGAAGGAGAGAAGTGTAGTGATTGTGCTGGTGGTGTGGCGCTGTGACCTCGCTCACACTTGGATAAACCAACACAAAGCCCTAGCCTCCCTCTTTCCTACCCTCCCCCTCGCTGCTGATTGGCCTTGGCCCCCTCATATTAGCTTCCAATCATATGGTCTGGCGGTCATGTGATTAATAGAGGGTCAGCTGACCCTGTGTGGGCCGGCCAATCGGTCCTGTGGAATGTTGAGAGAGGGGGGATTTGGGAGGGGTGGGAGGGGAGAGGCGTTTGTGTGACTTGTCCGTAGCATAAAGTGAAGTAGGGCAGGGCTGCAGGGTGGGGGCTGGGGAGGCAAGGCTTTCAGGGCCAATTGGAGGGTCGTGGGGGAAAGGCCCCAGATGGGTTAAACCTGGAAACTGAGCTTGGCCTTGGGATTGTGCCCCGTGTCCCAACTTCACCCACGGTGTCCTACACCAACCAGCTGGCAAGGTAGACGCACATGCGGTTTTTAAACGGTCGATGTCTCTTGACAAGATTAACCATCTTTCATTTGGTCTAACATCATGTCAGGTAAAATTACATCAGAGACTCTGAAGACCTCTTCCAGGTTTACCAACGTCTCCCTCTCTGAGGAAAGCATTACCTCCACCTGCTATCACCTCTCCGCCCAAACATAAGTCAATACCCATCAAGTTGATGGGAGTGAAAATGACTGGAGCCCCATCAGAAATGAGCTATAGATTTGTGCTGCCTGCCAGGCTGGCCCGCTAGCTGTCCCATCTCTTATGCTGAAACTCACCCTCTGTCCTCAGCACTCCCATTAAAACCCCCCTTCCAATCCAAGGCATCCCAAAAATTTCAGAATGACCTTGTAGTGTTCACCTCTTTTGTGAGTGCTCAGGATATATATACATATAACGTAGGAGGGGATGGAGTTGAAAAAATTTCAATTTCCATCTTTAGGTGGCCGGGGCTATCCATTACCAAAATGGGCTGAGTCACCGCACCGCGGGAATCTTAATGAGGACAGTATTCAGGCCCCGAGCCCAGAGAGGGCACAGTCCCTCTCTTTCTCTCTCATCCATCCCTCCCTCTGCTCTGTAGTCTTATGATGCAACAGATGATGCACCAGATGAACCCATTGATTTAGTGAATGGCTAATGCCCTGACGTTATGCGGTAATATATAGATATGAGGTTTTCTAGACCTAATAGAAAATTACATGGTTATTTGTTTTTAACACGGCCAAGTTTTGGCACTGTTCATAAATCTTTTTTCTTCTTTTAACACGTGTGTATTGATTTGTGTTTAGCACATTTTCATAAAAGTAGACATGGCTTCTCTTACATGGATTTGCATTCCGATATAAGATAGTTTGGACCATCGCGTAGTTTCACATGGCTCCACTTCAAATTGGACAGGGAGCAGAGAAAACGTAGCAGAGTCTTGTATGGTTTGAATTAGGCTCTTCTATTGTGTGCGGTAGCAATGTGTGGAACACAAGCTGTGGTTTTCCTCCCAGTTTTCCCCTCGTGCAGCTGGTTTGGAGGATGTAGTCTCTTCTGACCACACACACCTCTCCTGTCACCACAGCCATGGCAGTGCCAATCCTCCTTTCCTACCTCCCTTACAGACCCACCCAGCCTGCCTGCTGGAAACTCACTGGCCCTCCTGCCTCTCTCCCCACTAGTCGGAAACTCACTGGCCCTCCTGCCTCTCTCCCCACTAGTCGGAAACTCACTGGCCCTCCTGCCTCTCTCCCCACTAGTCGGAAACTCACTAGCCCTCCTGCCTCTCTCCCCACTAGTCGGAAACTCACTAGCCCTCCTGCCTCTCTCCCCACTAGTCGGAACCTCACTGGCCCTCCTGCCTCTCTCCCCACTAGTCGGAAACTCACTGGCCCTCCTGCCTCTCTCCCCACTAGTCGGAAACTCACTGGCCCTCCTGCCTCTCTCCCCACTAGTCGGAAACTCACTGGCCCTCCTGCCTCTCTCCCCACTAGTCGGAAACTCACTGGCCCTCCTGCCTCTCTCCCCCACTAGTCGGAAACTCACTGGCCCTCCTGCCTCTCTCCCCACTAGTCGGAAACTCACTGGCCCTCCTGCCTCTCTCCCCACTAGTCGGAAACTCACTGGCCCTCCTGCCTCTCTCCCCACTAGTCGGAAACTCACTGGCCCTCCTGCCTCTCTCCCCACTAGTCGGAAACTCACTGGCCCTCCTGCCTCTCTCCCCACTAGTCGGAAACTCACTGGCCCTCCTGCCTCTCTCCCCACTAGTCGGAAACTCACTGGTCCTCCTGCCTCTCTCCCCACTAGTCGGAAACTCACTGGCCCTCCTGCCTCTCTCCCCACTAGTCGGAAACAACACAGCCCATGCGGTCCTCCCCCATCCCTTTACTCCTCTCCTTGCGTGTTCTTTTCCACCTGATAGCGGCTCATAAAAGGAGCCCAACCGCTGTTTGGTTTGCAGGGCCCCCAGACAGGAAAAGCTGCCCCCAAATCCCCTCCTACAATAATGGGCCTAACATTGGCGGATCAGCAGCCTTATCCTCGCTAAGGTTGTTAGCGTGCCGGAACAAGTCGTTCCCCTTACGCTGTAAGTACTTTACAAGGGAGAGCAGCTGTTCCTCCCTTCCACCCCACCAATCTTCCAAAGTATTTCGGTCCCAGGCCTTCAAATCCGCAATGGCTAAGGAGACGAAAGACTCTGGTCGGTCAGACGATGTACAGTACTGACAAGATTCCAATACTGTGCAAAGACCTGGCTAAGAGCGGCAGACTTGGAAGAGGCTTTGAACTTGCCTCACACTGTATAAGCGGTCATAGACTTTGTCAGTTGTTGTTATGTACGCCTCTGTGAAGAGGGAACGCAACACCCTGCTTCAACTCAACTCCCCGTGAAGTGAAAGAGGTCTGGGACTGTAGGCGAGTAAGGATGACAAAGGCAGAGAGAGTGGTACCGTTTACAAGGAATTTATTCTGTCACACGGTAATATGGGGAAAGGGGCTGGACGGAACCAAAGAAAATAAAGTAAATCTCAAAGCCCCCCCTGCCTTACCTGCCTACCCACTACTTACCTAACCTACCCTCTCCTGCCTACCCACTACTTACCTAACCTACCCTCACCTGCCTACCCACTACTTACCTAACCTACCCTCTCCTGCCTACCCACTACTTACCTAACCTACCCTCTCCTGCCTACCCACTAATTACCTAACCTACCCTCTCCTGCCTACCCACTACTTACCTAACCTACCCTCACCTGCCTACCCACTACTTACCTAACCTACCCTCACCTGCCTACCCACTACTTACCTAACCTACCCTCTCCTGCCTACCCACTACTTACCTAACCTACCCTCACCTGCCTACCCACTACTTACCTAACCTACCCTCTCCTGCCTACCCACTACTTACCTAACCTACCCTCTCCTGCCTACCCACTACTTACCTAACCTACCCTCTCCTGCCTACCCACTACTTACCTAACCGACCCTCTCCTGCCTACCCACTAATTACCTAACCTACCCTCACCTGCCTACCCACTACTTACCTAACCTACCCTCTCCTGCCTACCCACTACTTACCTAACCTACCCTCTCCTGCCTACCCACTACTTACCTAACCTACCCTCTCCTGCCTACCCACTACTTACCTAACCTACCCTCTCCTGCCTACCCACTACTTACCTAACCTACCCTCTCCTGCCAACCCACTACTTACCTAACCTACCCTCTCCTGCCTTACGTGCCTACCCACTACTTACCTAACCTACCCTCTCCTGCCTACCCACTACTTACCTAACCTACCCTCTCCTGCCTACCCACTACTTACCTAACCTACCCTCTCCTGCCTACCCACTACTTACCTAACCGACCCTCTCCTGCCTACCCACTACTTACCTAACCTACCCTCTCCTGCCAACCCACTACTTACCTAACCTACCCTCTCCTGCCTTACGTGCCTACCCACTACTTACCTAATAGTTACCTAATTTAGTACCACCTGGTGCCCTAACCAAAATACAGGGGGTGGTCCGCCCAGGTCTTACCTAGTGTGCCTAGACAGTGAATATACGGGTTATGAGGCCCGCGGGCCTCTTGCCTAAGCACTCCCTAGGTGCCTTCCCCTTTCCTCCTGGGAACAAATTAAACACAATTATCCAAATGTAATAAACAATTTCAAGAATCAAAAAACACAGTTCTATCAGCACACACATACCTCAAATAAACGGCTTCAAAAAATACTTAACTGAGCCACAACCAAGACAGGACATCACATACCATAATAGGCTCTGACTGAGCAACAAACTCACACAGAACAAAAGCTGCTTCCATCAACAACTAACAAAGTACATACCAACTGCCTGTCTCACTCTCAGCAACAACCAACATAATATGACTCTCAGCAATGATCTCTCTCTCTCTCTCTCTCTCTCTCTCTCTCTCTCTCTCTCTCTCTCTCTCTCTCTCTCTCTCTCTCTCTCTCTCTCTCTCTCTCTCTCTCTCTCTCTCTCTCTCTCTCTCTCTCTCTCTCTCTCTCTCTCTCTCTCTCTCTCTCTCTCTCTCTCTCTCTCTCTCTCTCTCTCTCTCTCTCTCTCTCTCTCTGAGCAGAACCAGCATATGATATAACCCTCTGCAATGATCTCTCTTTCTGTACAGAACACTGGCTTTTATATAGCTTTAGAAGGAATGGGTATTTGGAGACAGCTGCATCTTAACGAGGGGGCGGGGTCAGCTCCAATTAGCCATGGAGTTGACCAATCAGCTGCTTGGGGAGAATTCAGGAAGCCATCTCCTGAAACACACACTCAAATACACAAACTACAACACCGAAACTGGGGAACGTAACAGTTGTACGTTAACATTTTGGACGATTTGCTGAGTTGTCTCTGGGTACAGTATTCAGTGTCAATGCATATTGTCCAGCACAACTATCAGCCTACATAGGTTGGGGTTCTTGTGTGGGCCGAGCAGCTAAATGGGGTATGCTTAGGATAATAGTATGGTACAAGGCCGTCACAACATCGCAATGAGGGATTAAGAGAGCTTGCCATTATACTTAAGCTTAAAGGGAAACATGGGAATCGGCTTACGACTGAAGACAGCAGTGTCTGGTCCATAGAAATGATGGTCAAGCAAATATAGCCAAACTTTTCATGATGCAGAGATAACCACGACCCAAAACGAGAATTGTATCGACCCGTTCCTATGGTGGATATTTTCCTTTATGATTTACAACGTCTGATTCTGTGGTTCTTAAGGCCAGCTCTCCCTTAATTGAAATCTTAATTAAGTTGAAAACTAGAGGAAACCTCCAGAGTACGTGGTTTAATGAAATGGTTGGCAGGGGGAGCTACCAATCCACTCTGAATACTGAGTAGACCTCCCTGATCTCACTCCCCCCCTTTCTCCCTCTCATCCACCCCCCCCCATCATCCGAAGGTTAGGTTTAGCAGAATTAACCCCGATTACCCCTCTACTGGCTGTTCCCCACAGGCTTGGTATCTTACTGTAGCCTTCTCTAATCCAGAGTACAGGACCTGGAGTCTCCTCAGGTGGTGGTGTTAAGTACACTGTCTTTGTATCACTAAGCTGACACTCTAAGATCATTTGTGCAAGCACCAAACAGTGAGTGAACCTTATGTCTGAGTTGCTCTAACTAGGGTGTCACCTTTTAGCCTCTCAACAGGGACTTGAGCTTGTACCCACCGTCTACAGCAAGCCTGTTTGCATGTCATTACAGTGATGTCACACAGAGCTGCATGTCAATGTCGTGTGACTCGTGTCTTGCGCGCGTGTATGTAAGTGATGGACAAGCACATAGAGGAGGGGGTCTCCGGAGCGCGGGTACAACCCTGGCCCGTCTGCGCCAGACCCCCTCCCTCTGCCGTACAGATGCCAGTACAGATGGGCCCCTGTACCTGCCTGCATAGCTAATGAATCCGGATGGCATTACCCCCTTATAAACCATAAATATGTAATTTGTTCAGCTGTTGCCATTAAATATGGATGTGAGAAACAGCAATTGTTTGGGGTCATTATTGTGCCACTGCACATTAGGAGCAGAGGATACTAATATTAATTTAAGAGATGGAAAAGATGAAGTCGGTGCTCCTTGTACCAGGCTGTGGAAGTTGTCAGTCATGCCCCTTGTACCAGGCCGTGGAGGTTGTCAGTCATGCTCCTTGTACCAGGCCGTGGAGGTTGTCAGTCATGCTCCTTGTACCAGGCCGTGGAGATTGTCGGTCATGCTCCTTGTACCAGGCCGTGGAGGTTGTCAGTCATGCTCCTTGTAACAGGCCGTGGAGGTTGTCAGTCATGCTCCTTGTACCAGGCCGTGGAGGTTGTCAGTCATGCTCCTTGTACCAGGCCGTGGAGGTTGTCAGTCATGCTCCTTGTACCAGGCCGTGGAGGTTGTCAGTCATGCTCCTTGTACCAGGCCGTGGAGGTTGTCAGTCATGCTCCTTGTACCAGGCCGTGGAGGTTGTCAGTCATGCTCCTTGTACCAGGCCGTGGAGGTTGTCAGTCATGCTCCTTGTACCAGGCTGTGGAGGTTGTCAGTCATGCTCCTTGTAGCAGGCTGTGGATGTTGTCAGTCATGCTCCTTGTACCATGCTGTAGAGGTTGTCAGTCATGCTCCTTGTAGCAGGCCGTGGAGGTTGTCAGTCATGCTCCTTGTACCAGGCCGTGGAAGTTGTCAGTCATGCTCCTTGTACCAGGCTGTGGAGGTTGTCAGTCATGCTCCTTGTACCAGGCTGTGGATGTTGTCGGTCATGCTCCTTGTACCAGGCTGTGGATGTTGTCGGTCATGCTCCTTGTACCAGGCTGTGGATGTTGTCGGTCATGCTCCTTGTACCAGGCTGTGGATGTTGTCGGTCATGCTCCTTGTACCAGGCTGTGGATGTTGTCGGTCATGCTCCTTGTACCAGGCTGTGGATGTTGTCGGTCATGCTCCTTGTACCAGGCTGTGGATGTTGTCGGTCATGCTCCTTGTAGCAGGCTGCGGATGTTGTCGGTCATGCTCCTTGTACCAGGCTGCGGATGTTGTCGGTCATGCTCCTTGTACCAGGCTGCGGATGTTGTCGGTCATGCTCCTTGTACCAGGCTGTGGATGTTGTCGGTCATGCTCCTTGTACCAGGCTGTGGATGTTGTCGGTCATGCTCCTTGTACCAGGCTGTGGATGTTGTCGGTCATGCTCCTTGTACCAGGCTGTGGATGTTGTCAGTCATGCTCATTGTACCAGGCTGTGGATGTTGTCAGTCATGCTCCTTGTACCAGGCTGTGGATGTTGTCAGTCATGCTCCTTGTACCAGGCTGTGGAGGTTGTCAGTCATGCTCCTTGTACCAGGCTGTGGATGTTGTCAGTCATGCTCCTTTTAGCAGGCTGTGGATGTTGTCAGTCATGCTCCTTGTACCATGCTGTAGAGGTTGTCAGTCATGCTCCTTGTAGCAGGCAGTGGAGGTTGTCAGTCATGCTCCTTGTACCAGGCTGTGGAGGTTGTCAGTCATGCTCCTTGTACCAGGCTGTGGAGGTTGTCGGTCATGCTCCTTGTAGCAGGCTGTGGAGGTTGTCGGTCATGCTCCTTGTACCAGGCTGTGGAGGTTGTCAGTCATACTCCTTGTACCAGGCTGTGGATGTTGTCGGTCATGCTCCTTGTACCAGACTGTGGATGTTGTCGGTCATGCTCCTTGTACCAGGCTGTGGATGTTGTCGGTCATGCTCCTTGTACCAGGCTGTGGATGTTGTCGGTCATGCTCCTTGTACCAGGCTGTGGATGTTGTCGGTCATGCTCCTTGTAGCAGGCTGTGGATGTTGTCGGTCATGCTCCTTGTACCAGGCTGTGGATGTTGTCAGTCATGCTCCTTGTACCATGCTGTAGAGGTTGTCAGTCATGCTCCTTGTAGCAGGCTGTGGAGGTTGTCAGTCATGCTCCTTGTACCAGGCTGTGGAGGTTGTCAGTCATGCTCCTTTTACCAGGCTGTGGAGGTTGTCGGTCATGCTCCTTGTAGCAGGCTGTGGAGGTTGTCAGTCATGCTCCTTGTACCAGGCTGTGGAGGTTGTCAGTCATGCTCCTTGTACCAGGCTGTGGATGTTGTCGGTCATGCTCCTTGTACCAGACTGTGGATGTTGTCGGTCATGCTCCTTGTACCAGGCTGTGGATGTTGTCGGTCATGCTCCTTGTACCAGGCTGTGGATGTTGTCGGTCATGCTCCTTGTACCAGGCTGTGGATGTTGTCGGTCATGCTCCTTGTAGCAGGCTGTGGATGTTGTCAGTCATGCTCCTTGTAGCAGGCTGTGGATGTTGTCAGTCATGCTCCTTGTAGCAGGCTGTGGATGTTGTCGGTCATGCTCCTTGTACCAGGCTGTGGATGTTGTCAGTCATGCTCCTTGTACCAGGCTGTGGATGTTGTCGGTCATGCTCCTTGTACCAGGCTGTGGATGTTGTCAGTCATGCTCCTTGTACCAGGCTGTGGATGTTGTCGGTCATGCTCCTTGTACCAGGCTGTGGATGTTGTCGGTCATGCTCCTTGTACCAGGCTGTGGATGTTGTCGGTCATGCTCCTTGTACCAGGCTGTGGATGTTGTCGGTCATGCTCCTTGTAGCAGGCTGTGGATGTTGTCGGTCATGCTCCTTGTACCAGGCTGTGGATGTTGTCGGTCATGCTCCTTGTACCAGGCTGTGGATGTTGTCGGTCATGCTCCTTGTACCAGGCTGTGGATGTTGTCGGTCATGCTCCTTGTACCAGGCTGTGGATGTTGTCAGTCATGCTCCTTGTACCAGGCTGTGGATGTTGTCGGTCATGCTCCTTGTACCAGGCTGTGGATGTTGTCGGTCATGCTCCTTGTACCAGGCTGTGGATGTTGTCAGTCATGCTCCTTGTACCAGGCTGTGGATGTTGTCGGTCATGCTCCTTGTACCAGGCTGTGGATGTTGTCGGTCATGCTCCTTGTACCAGGCTGTGGATGTTGTCGGTCATGCTCCTTGTACCAGGCTGTGGATGTTGTCAGTCATGCTCCTTGTACCAGGCTGTGGATGTTGTCGGTCATGCTCCTTGTACCAGGCTGTGGATGTTGTCAGTCATGCTCCTTGTACCAGGCTGTGGATGTTGTCGGTCATGCTCCTTGTACCTTGTTCCATATCTAATGAGGAGAGGGACCAGAGAGATGGTTATTAGGGCGAAGAGGGAGAAAGAGATTATATCTGTAGCTGCTGCTGCTGCTCAGTCTGTATGCCTGCCCAGGGAGAGATGACACTGATGTCCTCTGTGTTTGTGTGTGAGAGAGTGGGAGTCTTGCTGACCATAGCGATCCAGGGAGCTACATTCTCGTGCCCTGAATTCCACCCCTTCCCACTTTTCTCCCACAGTTCGGCAGAAATTTAGAAATGTTCTTTTTTTTTTACTCAACCTGTTTTCTTCCCAAAGTGAAGGGCAATAGGGAGCAGTTTACAAAATAAACACCAGAGTTTGACCCCATGTTTGACCCCATTCAGGCTGTATCACATCCGGCCGTGATTGGGAGTCCCATAAGGTGGCGCACAATTGGCCCAGCGTCGCCCGGGTTTGGCTGGAGTAGGCCGTCATTGTGAATAGGAATTTGTTCTTAACTGACTTGCCTAGTTAAATAAAGGTTCATTTGAATTAAAAAAAAAATGTTTCTCCATACTAGTGCACTGGGTGTCAGACTGCCTTGTTTCACCTTCCCCCAAACATCCAAAAGTGCTCAGTAGGGAGCTGATTTAATACCACCAGCACCACAGCCCCTAGCAGCGGTCCCCTCTCCTCAGGCTGCTAGCTGGGTAAAATAATCTGTTTGACTCTGGGCCCTGTGGCCGTACGGCCTTATGGTCAGGTGGGTGGAAGGGATCCACGGCAGGGTTAATTCTATCAGGGTCAGCCCGTCCGACTGGGCACTCTGGGGAAAAGAATAGAACATTCCACCGTGATCCTCTTTCATATGATTCACTGATGCCGTCTGGCCAAGCCAGCAGAAGCTAGTGGCCCTGATGCGATTGGCCTCCTTAACTTCCACGCAGGCCGTCTTAGCCGCCACGGGCCAGGCCTGACAACACAAACATAACAAAGGGCTGACATCGCCCAAGGTCCAGACACTGATATGATTGCCCGGGCTGTGACCATTCTAGATGTACCGGTCAGTCACATTAATTCCACCTCTACCACACCAAGCTGGGTGGACAGGCTGCATTGGGCTCAGGGGTAGTAAATGTCAGCAAAGCCCCATGAACTAAATCCTTATTGGAGTTGACAGTGGACTTAAGACACTTATGCCCAGTGTCTGTTTCTACGGCAGATCTGATGTTTCCCAACTCGTAAGGCAACTAGCCGGTAGGGAGTCATTGCTTTCCTTCCATTCCTATACTGATAGTGTAGATAGAGCAGCTTGTAGTTATTAAATCCACACATACTGGAGATCTGATGTTCTGAGATCAGTGGTGGACACCCCTTCTCTCTCTGCTTACTAAAGTAGAAGTACTGGGGTAGCAACCTTTATTTAACCAGGTAGGCTAGTTGAGAACAAGTTCTCATTTATAACTGTGACCTGATTCTGGTAACCTAAAGTAGAAGTACTGGGGTAGTAACATCCTGGTAACCCAAAGTAGAAGTACTGGGGTAGTAACATCCTGGTAACCTGAAGTAGAAGTACTGGGGTAG